>NC_137457.1:293673822-293961322 GCF_964235325.1 Thermobia domestica | reverse complement strand
ATCTGTGTTGAAAATTTGATCGACATCTGTTGGGTGGTTCAAGAGTTATTAAGTCACAAACTTATTCACTTTAATTTTTATTTATATATAGATTCTAATCTAATGGTAAATTCATTCGTTTAACGCTGAGTGATTTGGGTTTTTTGTTTGGGGAAAAGTAAGAAACGAGAGGAACTGTTTTGACGAAAATCAAGTGAATTTTGTTTCAGGTTGTGATACTTCTAAACTATAAGGGTGCAATATTCTAATAAGAAATTATGATTTATCAGTTTCACTTTCAGTATTTTTTTTTTTTTTTTTATCATGGACTTTGATTCGAATGTATATCCTAAAGGGGGCGGGGGCCAAAATTTGTGTGAAAAATTTAGTATCTCATAATTCTGTTAAGTTAAGAAGATGAATCTTGGTGTATAAATTCTTCATTTAAAATAAGCAGATCTCTGTCCCAGTATATTTGAAAATTTCTGTTTTAAGGAAGGGGACAAGCGGGCATTTATCTAATATAAAAATGTATGTATGTTCGTAGTTGAGTTGATTTTAGTTTTGCGTCCCTTTCAGCAGCGAGGCTATATGAGACGTGGACCTACTGATTAACGTGGAATCCGAACCACATGAGCTCCTGCCGGGAATCGAACCCGGGTCTCCCACGCTAAAGGCGCGTATGCTAACCGTTTAGCCACGAGCGATGTACTAGTATAACTGCGGAAGGCTTTGAGTAATTTCAACCAAACTTGGTACACATATCGCATACAATCTGGAAAAGAAAATAATGTGTGTTTAAGGAAGTGATTGGCAATCTTTTTTGACTAACCACATATTTTACTGCATCCCGACACACTTGTTTGATTTTTATGAATAGTAATATAAATTATAGTAGTATGAGACTGAGTTTGTATAAAGAACTGAGCATTGGTGCTGACTGTGTAGTACCGAGTATTGTTGCTGCCACTGGAGGCATTGACTACTCTCTCTCAAAATTAATTTAAATTCATTATCAAATGCTTCATGATTTGCGTCAGATCCTATGGGACTGCATGAGATACCAGTGTCGCGACATACTGGTTGAGAACCACTGGATTAATGCACCCCTAGGAGATAGGAAGGGCACGTATAAAAATAACCGAAAACGACCAATAATAGTGTCGAATCGTATGTTTTGGGATCGCTAAGATGAATAATCCCGATATCATTTAAGTTCAGTCCCCATCGACTCTTTGGGTGAGAAAGGGTGAAAAATATAATGACCAGAAAGACCGAGATTAGAGTCGAATCCATAATTTGCGGGGTCAGGAAAACTGCTGATCCATTTGAAATAACTTTTGGAATATAGTACCTATCTCAGGCTGGGTTTGTATCATGTTCAAAATTTATACCCAAAATAAAATATCTCATGGGTTTTATACTTGCATTGCAATGTATATCCTAAGGGAAGGGGAAAAGAAGATTCCAGTATTTTCTATAAACCTATTCTAATCGTGCGAAGAATGGGCATTTCAATTAGCATGTATTTTAGAAAAATTCTCATTGAATATATTTGTTTTCGGGCAATTAGCCATGGTGATACTTTACCCTGAAGACGAGAACAATTTTGTCAGTTCTCGAAACGTTGGACGACGTAGAATTCATCTGGCTGATTGCACGAGAACAACTATATTCATCACGACACCAGGAAAGCTTCAATTCTTATTTCAGTTTCTTGTTATTTCACAAACCATTTCCGTTTCATACTAGACTTACCATTAAAACAAATTTCAGTAGCTTATGAATTTAATTCATATAAAACTAAGTGTAAGGTATTGACATGGTTATCATGGGTTAATTCACATATTAAAGAGAAAAAAAAGAAAAAGAGAGCAATAAAATGACATTTGACAGTCTATTTTGTCATATTGGTTCATTTTTGTTATTTGTTGTTCTCTGATCAGTGGCGGCGCTTGAGAGAAGTCACACCAATAGAAATTAATATAATATCGATACAAACTAAATTAAAACTTACCTAGTGTATTAATTTTTGTACACAAGCGTTATTACATTAGTTTAACGTTCTTCTTTAGTTTGTATCGATAAACTTTTAACTTTTACAGATGTGATTTCCCTCAAGAAATGCCACTGGTTGTGGTGATGAATCATTATTTGTCATTGTATTTTTTCTTGGTAAAATTTCCGCGCTAAAATTTTTGGGTTCTCACAACACATATTTTGTTCATATTAAAAATTGTTGGCAGTTCATACTCAGGGTATTCATGAACCCTGTTTCGTAAATTTATAAGATGCCTTCTTATCTCAAATAAAAGAAAGAAAAGTTCTAAAATGTCAGTAAATTCGTTCTTTCAGTGTTATATACCGCCGAAAATGCGAAACATTACGCTTTAACACTAGAACGGCGGTGTTTTTGATACTCTCTAGAACGGCGGGAGTGGGTCAAAAATGACCCATTCCATTTTTATTAAATATTTGTATTCTAAACCACTAATATTTATTGCATAATAAAACGTGAGTTTCATTCAATAAAACAAAAAACTTCTTTGAACTCTAGCTTAATATTTATTGATAAATGTGTTTTTTGCCAATAATACAATATTAAGAAACATGCTATTTTTATGAATATAATATTATTAGAATGATATTATTGAATGTATTATATACAATGTCAGTTTATTATATAGTAATGTTATATATCATTCTAATTCCTAGATAGTTATTATTCTTAGATAGTTTGTTCAAGTGCATAACCTAACTGAACTAAACTAACCTAATCTACACACATCTAAACATGCAGTCTTACACGGAATAAAGTTCAGTCACTCCTCTACAAGGAGAAGGGTCATACAAAAACTAATCATGAAAGCTTTGACATGAAAAGAATGGTAAACTACCTGTTCTTTCGAACAACTCCTCTAGAGACTCTACATCTTTGGTTGAAATATAACTTATCCAAACATAAGAGAAAGTAAGTTGTCTCCCATTTAGACCTCTAAACTTTTTGGTTTCGGTAGTTTTAAAATTTCTGGTTACGTCACAGGCTAGTAGTCTAATAACTCTTGGCAGCGCCGGAAATTGAACTCGGGATCCCTTAATCTGTACTCAGCCACATTCACCACTAGACCAGCGGGGCGGTCATATAGTGGCGATCGCAGTGAGAACTTCGGCTTTCTTCTTCCAACCCGTCTGGTATATAGGAACCTTGTCCCAATCCGTCTGGTCAGCATGGGAGCAGTAGACCAAGTCCTCGCTCCGGGGAGAGGCCTCATCAAATAGTGGATTGAATATGGCTGTGGTTTATTTATTATTATTTATTTGTGCTATAAACGTCTTCTCATGAAACATTTCAACATAGTGATACCAACAAAAAAGAACACATTAGCTATATATTTTCACAATAGCATGCAAAATATTTGCAAATGTTTTGTTAAAATGATTGAAATTATTATGAATATTTTGTTACGATGTAAGACATATAATTTGTGTTTAATAATAATAATAATAATAATAATAATAATAATAATAATCTTACCTATTTCACGACGCTTATTTGCAGAAGTATGGTTTTCTGTGCTTATCTCTTCCTCTTTCAATATTTCATTCGAATCATCATATTCGTTGTTATTCGGCAGATACTCTTCATCTGAAGCAAGCGTCAGACTCACTTATGTCATTGAAATTTGCAAGTATTTCATCCAGTGTCATCAGTTTCTTGCTCATAATGAGTGTTTGAAATAGCATATCAGTAAGAAAATAATGAGATTCTCCTAATCAACAGACTTTCTAAAGTATTACTAATTCCAAATAAACTGACAAAATTGCTGAGAAGCTGGTCTTGAACACGAGATGGAATGGGAGAATATTATGAGAAAGAACAGTCGCAAGATAAAGACGCTAGCAAGCAGTGTTGCTACAATGCAAGAAAATATCACTAAGAAAAGAGATGGGTCAAAATTGACCCACGCCGTCGTTCTAGTATAATTGTTTGTTATTTCAAAAGGCAAAGTGTGGATAAGAGTGATACTTAGTGCAAATATTTATTGAAGAAAACGAGTAAAAGTCACAAAAAATCTATCCGATTCGTAAGAAAATAGAAAAGTTGTTAAAACGTAAAGTTCGAAATGGGTCAAAAATGACCCAGCCGCCGTTCTAGTGTTAAAACAGCCTGACTTGTAAAGTATGGGACTTCGCAAAGTTCTATGAATTACACAGGAACTACCGTATTTTACGGACTCTAAGACGCACTTTTTTCTTCGAAAAATTTCCTCCGAAATTCAGGTGCTTCTTATACCCGAAATTATTATAAAAAGTTCAGTCTTCGATTTAAAATTTAAAATTTGATGGTCATATACACGTTGTCTCAAAAGTAATGGCGAAAAATGAAACCACAGATCCCTGACACCAAAACAAGAAAAAATGTTTATATGAAATATAGTCTGGAAATGGACAGGGGTGGAATTAGACAGCTTCGAATGTTTGGGGAAAGGAACTTCATACCTGCCAGCGGAATAATGATAGGAGCTAGGAATGGGGTTCAGAAAGACATAAAAATCATATCGGCTTTACATGTTAAACGCAGTTACGTAACTGTGCCAGAGATTCTCCTCACGTCATTTAAGGATTCACCGAATGTCTGTACGGCAGCGATAATGAAACGGTACGGTAAAGATGGAAACCATACAGAAAAAAGTTATCCATGGCACGATTGCACGCACATCTACAATGGAAGACAAAGGAAAGATCAGTTAGCATGGTTGCATAATCTCAGGGGGCAATGGAAAGTGGCATACCAGATGGAAACTTGCAGAGAGAGGGTAGGAATAAGAAGAAGTGCAACTAGTCGTATCATATAATGAAATAACAGGCAGAATTCACAACGACGTACTGTAGTTGTAACGTAGTATCTTACACAGAATAGCACTACAAACCACGATGTCATACGTGCTAACAATAAACGTACAGAAGATGTTCAAAGTGCTGTTCTCCCACATCTATACAACGTACTAATCGTGAGTTTCGAATGCATTCCATCATTCCTGGTGTGTTGCGTAACTATTCACACGCATCTTCAATACGATTTTGTAAATTGACAAGTTCCTTTCCCCCCCACATTCAAAGCTAGCTATCTACGCCCCTGTCCATTTCCGAACTATATGTCATATAACTTTTTTTGTTTTTCGTTTTGGTGCGAGAAATCTGTGGTTTCATTTTTCGCCATTACTTTTGGGACACTCTGTATAAAGACCATCTTATACAAGGATGACGAAGAGGAAGAAGGAAGTTCAAATTACGATTTTCAGGTATTTTAAAGGTTAGTTCGGTTTTATAATTTATTTTTTTTAGTCTGGCTTTGCAATCTAATAATAAAAATGGTAAAAATGTTACGGTATTTAAAAAAAAAAACTTGAAAACTAAGGCGCGTCTTATAGTACGTAAAATATGGTAATATGTGCTCTATTTAAATATCCATGTTTTACAATCCTCTGTTACCCACGCAGCGAGTAATCAATACTTAAAAGTGTATCCAAGTAAGTAGATTTGCCAGATTTCTGAAGCTCCAAACCGGGAAATGTTAATGACAATATTTTATCGAAAATTCTTATAAGAAATTCTCAACTTAATAAGACAATAAGACACATGCGCATTGAAAATTCATAGTACACGTTTTTTTTTGTTTTTTTTTTTTAAATCTAATATAAGATTTATTCTTACACATCACTCAGAATTCAAACAAAGTTACACTGCACAAATATTAGTATGCACAAAGACAGTATTTTGATTTGTAGCCCCAATTATTATCATTAATAATAATAATAATATAATGCAGAAATCTATCTGAAGCATAATAGTTTTAAAATTTGCTGTTCAGTAGTCAAATTTGGTGTTTTAATTTCTCAAGCAGTTCAATTTTTGTCAAGATTTGTTTCTGCTGAAATATATATATAAATAAAGGTTTTTAGCAAGACAAAATTTAACAACTAACTAGTTTAACACCCGCAAAACGAGGTGGAAAGGAAGAACTACTACAGATTATTCAGGCTTATACTTTTCACTTGAATGAACTTTTCTCAAAAAGTGCTTATTATTCTTTATTTTATCAAAGAATTCACTGCAGGTCATTGCAAGGTTCATTTTGCAGAGCATTAGTCCTTTCACTGTTGACTCTTCCATTAAACTTCTCTATGGTAAAAGCGCTAGAACTTGTTCAATAGCGCCAGAAACTAAATTTCTCCGTCTCACCGGGACTAAACACGAAACCGGCTGCGACGAGCCCTCGAAATCGTGACTGTTCCGGTCAAACTGAGACGTCTGGCAATCCTACAAATAACTTAGCTTAATTTATACAATTCGTTACGCCAGCACCGGAGATTGCGTAATGTAGATATTTAGATAAAGTGTATACTATTTCCTATGTAATTACCTAATCACTGGCGAGGGGTCTCATAAGTCACGTGATGTTTTTGCATTGTGTACAGTTTATAACTGCAAGGAGGTATTTTTCGACCCGTATTTATTAGAACTTCTTAATTTCATTTGTCATAAGGAATCTCCTTCTAAATTTATCATTTGGAGTTTATTAACACCCTTATACAAAAAGTGATCAGAGAGTAAGGTTACAAATCCTGCTGTGAAACGTGTATATATTTCATACAACCAATACAACCAGCATATAGTATATATACATTAGGTTATTTTTAGATATAGTCTCCATAACGGTTGAGGCTCTTGTCGTATTGTGGAATGAATTTAAATATTCCCTCATGGTAAAAATCCTGTCCTTGCGTGTTGAGACACGTTGTCACGAAGTGTTTTAGCTCCTCGATTGAAGCTAAGCGACGGCCTCCTAGGTGCTTCTTTAAGTGCGTCTCCTCCTCTGTAACGTGATCTTCCTCACGCAAGCTGTGTTCAAATCTGCTGATACCGTGCTCGGTCAGCCACTACGCTCTTCGCCGGTGACGTTTTCTCTACCAGCTGCAAACTTTCGACAGCATTCTGCGACATGCTGACGAGACATTACAGTCTCTCCGTAAACCTCTACCAGCTGCCGGTGATTTTCAGCTGCGGTTACATGTTTCGCCGGCAGAAATCGAATAATTGAGCAAACTTCTTCGCGAGACCAGTTTTCCAAACGAGTCGCCATTTTGTGTTTACCTACATCTAGCAAAGTAGGTAGCGGGTGGCTGAAACTCTGCACGGTTACCAACTCCGTGTATTACAGTTACCGCACACTCCTCATTTCTGTATAACAGACGAAACTCCAGAAATATCGGTCTTGTAACCTTAGTTTCTGTTCCTCCCTCGTGTACCAGTTAAATAAATAAATAGAATTAAAAATAGTGTAAGAAATAGTTTCTCAGGGCATTTCGGGAAAAGATACATGAAATACTTATTATGGAACATTTAATAGAAACCTCTGAAAAAAAAATAGTAACAAAATATACAACAATATTTTGTCCGATATAATGTATACATCGACACATATATATTGTATATAGTAGTTTTGTACAGTGTTTTTTAATACTAATTCTTCTAGACATTATAATATTTTACAAAATTAACTTAATGTTGTTCAGGATAAGTAGTTCCATTTATTCCAATGTTTTCATAATGAATCTACTTCATGATGCTTTCACAATGATTTCAATGTTCTTGCTAATGACAGATGTGTTTGAAAAAAGGACAATCGTTTATTATGTACAGGATGAAGTAAAATATGCGATTGATTCCTTATTGTTCACACACTCATCCGCAACATATATACAATATGAGAAATGAATTTGTTTTTAAATGATTCCATTTTTTTCTTCGAAAAGTGAAAGACTTAAATGTTTGATCTCAATAGTTTGTTGATAAATGTATTTTAAAACACACTTCACTACACTTCACTTCACTTCGCTCGCATTTTTTTCTTGTGTATAGCAGCACTCATTTCACTTCACTCAGTCCACACTTTTAGTGTCCTTTGTCATCAAAAACATAGATTGAATCTATGTATTATCTAATTCAGTCGCTTTTTAAGCTACTACACCTACATATATTTTTGAAATTCTTATCATCGTGCATTCATCCGTCGTTTGATGTAGTTGCATTGTGACTGATCACCATAGTCGTACGTGACTAGACCACACAGAATCTTCTCTTTACACGCTGTATCACAGCCGGTTTGTAGAGCAGCGTCGCCGTCTTTTACGTAGTACCTGCAATTTAACAATAACTTGATTAATATTCATTTGTAGTAAAAGTCTATTAAAGAAAACAATTTTAAAGAATAAGATTACCTTACCGAGAATGGCTCGGTTTTTAAATACAAAGAAGTGGCGCCGCGTAGTGTGGTCGCTAACGCGCCTTTAGTGCGAGTGGTCCCGGGTTAGACTCCCGGTGGGGACGCTCGCTCGAATTAACAGCTTTCTCAGATCAACAGTCCTGAATGAAGTTCTTTCTGAGTTTTCCCCATTCATACATTCATTCATTTATTCATCCATGTCGTACATTATTGGTCAGAGACCAGTACATAGGACTTGTCAAATAATAAGAAGACATTTCAATATAATTGATATTACATTAATTTACAAACTATCACCCAAGTATTCATTAATATCATAATACATTTTGTTACACAAAAAATTAAATAGTTCGTTTTTTAATTCCGTATGTTTTTGATATCCTTCAAATAGGCAAATACCGGGATGGTATCTAATATACAGGTTCCAAGACTCTTCCTTTCTTCCTTCCCCGGATAGTGTAATCGCCGAGGGAAGTCATCCCTCATACATGCCTAAAAATATTTATAAAAAATTAAATGCAAAGAACAAAGTGATATAGGTAAGTATAAATCCTCGTGTGTAGTTTTAGAGAAAATTATGGAAAACCAATTTTTTAAGACCCAAAAATTGGTGTGCGATAGCCATGCCGTCTATTAATATACAAAGTGTGATCAAAAAATACTGTGAATAATTTTATTAAAAACAAAGAAGTAAGCTTACATTGAATTTGATCTAATCTCCTTCAAAGTACTGTCCTTGGCTAGCAATGCACTTACCCGACATTGGATCTGTGATTGGAAGCATTTCTGAAAGGCTTCTTTTGTAAGGGAAGGAATATTCAGTACCTCCTAATGTCAGGAATGGTGTCAAAACGTTTTTCTTTAAGCACGGTTTTAATTTTTGGGAAGAGCCAGAAGTCGCATGGTGCTATATCTGAAGAGCACAGCGAATGTGGAATGGCATAAATATTTTTTTCGGACAAAAACTAGCGGATCAAAAGGCACGACGCTTTTTCGTGGTGAAGAAGGAAGCCATTTGCCCATTTAATCGGCGGTTAAAATGCTTTTCAGGGACCCATACGAGACATTTAGTTTTTCGGAAAGCTCTTGAATAGACATTCGCCTGTTTGAGCAAATCATTTGTGCTACTTTTTGCACGTTTTGATCTGTTTTTGACGTCGAAGGACGTCTCAATCGTTACTCGTTTTCAACCGACTTCTTGCCGCTTTTGAATCGCTCATACCACTTGTAAACAGTCTTTAGTGCCACTATTTCATCGCCATACACTGATTTTAACATTTCACGAGCTTCTTTGGCATTTTTTGTAGCTTGAAACAAAAACTTAACGCGCTTGGCGCGCGACAGACACTCTTAACACGTCCTCACTCTTCTGCCTCTGGAAGCCAGTTCAGTGGTATTAAAAATGGATTTTGTTTACATGCAGTATGTTCCAGTTGTAATCCCAATTTTACTTTTTTTTTTAACAATTTATTACAATAAACTAGTATCGTACAGACACGTTCAAAAAATTTACTTCCCATAAGCTCTGCATTTAACTTTACATAAGATTTCAGCAAATTAGTTATACGCTGTGTTCTCCATCTTTTCGAGCTGTTTCTGTGCATCATATCCATCAATATTTACCAACTACGGTTGAAAATAGAAAGCATTAAAACAGAAAATAGATGTTTAATTAAAACAACCCGCGAGGTGAGCTAAACTCAGAAGCTTCCGACATACAAAGTTGTGGAAACAGCTTCTTACCGAGTCGAACCTGACCACCAACTATAGCGACCTCTCTTCCTTAAACGGTAGGCTATTTGTCCACGAAATTTGGTTCAGATTGGCCAGTAATTACCGAGGAAAAGTGTACCACATAAAACCAGAAATATTATTTTTACGGGCTTGTTGTGCTACAAGGCTTAACCATGTGTTATATATATATATTCGATGAGCTTGAGAAAATATCACTGTTAATTAAAACTAACGTGAACTGTTCATTGGACAGAAACAAACTCGACACTCGATATTATATTTCGATTATTCTTTGAATTTGCATCTTCCCTGATAAACAGACAGAAATTCAAAGTAAAACTACGTACTGATTATGTCAAAGCTGTCATTAAAGTGAAAATATATTTTAAAACTAGCTGAACCTTCGCTCTCTACGTTGCGCATCATTCACATATGAGCGTGAATCTCCTTGTCATTCCTCACATCTGTACATGTCCCTTTACAGACACAAGTGAAAGACGCCTTGATAAAAATCGGCAAGGGGTACCATAAAGGGGAGATTTTTTCAATATCTCGCATCCTTTGCAAGATTTGAGCCTACTTCTGGTTGGAGTTTCTAATTTATGTATCATCAGTGTTTCCTTTGATCTTGCATGAGTGTGTAACAAGCAAATACATTACACACACAATTAATTATAATGTCAGTGATATATGGTGTTCAGGTGTTCATTGGGCAAAACACTCCACACAATAAAGATTCATCTTAGGCTGGAGAAATGGTTATCCTTCGTTTTTCATTATCATTTGGCCATGAAACAAACGCCGGAGAGATATACTAACCCTGTATGTAAGTGTCTGGTGTTGGATTGTATAACTCGTAGGATGTGATGCTTTACTTTTTTCAAAATTACAACACTTCCAGTGTGCCCCTAAAAAACGTAATAAAGAAATAACTTCAATTTTTTTAATATTCAATTAGAACTGAACAATCTACACAAAATTTCCAATCGATCAGTGAAAACGACATCTTACTAGAGCCTATGGTTCCCGAGAACTCACTGTCGAAAGGATTGGCCACAAACATATAAACCTAGCTTTTTAATATATAATAATAATAATAATAATAATAATAATAATAATAATAATAATAATAAAAGGAATACGAGTGATTCAAAAGTTTGGAAGTGTTCATTGTTACTCACCATTCTATGTACTAATACATATCTTGCAATGCACTCAAGTAAACTTACCCATAAAATTTTTGGAAGAGTTCGTCATCGTCCACCATTCTAAGAACTAACTGGTAATAGTCAGAGGGCGAATGCGGCCTCCGTGACGGCATTCCAAGATCTTGACTAGCAGAGAAGAGTCTGAACCAGTGAGGTTTCTCAGAGCCTCTGAGGTTGGCTTCTGTTAAGTTAAATATCCACGTTTCATGGTCCAAAATTTTCTGTAATAATAACGATTATTGCATTAATAAATCAACTTTATTGTGGTAAAATTACATATTATGGGGTCATTCCGAAAGTTCCGTTGTTCGTTGGTAGCCATGTCTTACGTTAAGAAACTACAGGCCTTTTTAATAACAAAACTTTTGAAAATACCTGATGTATGAATTGGTTTATATATACTACAAAAGAAAATGCTTTAATGTCAACTCTTGTTTTACAACAAACTAACTTGCTCATTTGCCATTAAAAGAAGCACTGATAATCAAAAACTAAAAACAAATGTTTGAAAGTTTCGATCAAACCAGCGTATTTACTCATGTTCAGTTATGAGAAAAGGGAAACCACTCAGGTTGTACAAACATCTAGAATCTATTACAATTAAATGTGTAATACATATTTGGATCCTTACATTTTGCGCACTCCTAGAGCACACTTTAAATGTATATAATGGTGTGCATTTTATTCTTTTCCGCTTAGTGCTATATATATTACAATAATAATAATAAGATAAAAGAATAGCTAACACATAATGAAAAGCAGCGAAAAAAACAATGCAAAATTTTGTTTCAAACGGAATTTTCAGTACATGCTAAACTTAATATTTGCTCTTCTGCGAAAATGTGCTAAATTGAATAGTCTTTGTTCTCTAAGGACGCGGTATATAATCCAAATATAAAGCACGTTATTGTCCATCCATAGTTATCCATTTATGGACAGTTACTAACAAAGTATATTAAATGTTTTGATCATCAATGAAGTATTCAGTGTGTGTGTTGATGAAATTTTGCACTTCCTTTCTTTCTTTTTTTTTTTTTTTTTTTTTTTTGTTTTTTGTTTTTTGTTTCCTGTTCCTTGACGACGATCAATTAATGACTGAAAGAGTTATTATTGCTATTATTAAGTATTTTAAGTATGCTTAATATAGCGGTATTAAATACCTTACATTATGATTTTGAAATGCTGATGGTGAAATTTCGTTACTCCTTTGCTAATTTATTGTACGATTAGACAAATAAGTTTAAAACAATCTTGAAAGAGATCAAGAGTAAGAGCTTTTATCTCATGCAATATTATGTACAGAAGATATTGGAAAGAAAGAAAGTAAAGATGGTGTAAAATTCTACTAAACTGTTTAAGTGCATTTGTCAGAGACTTTCGTGTATCGGGTGATGCAGTAACGACTGAGCTATATATATTTTAAAAAAAACTGTATTTCGTATTAATATTGTTAAACTATCTTTTCCAACCATGAGTAATATTAATTACATAATTTGTTTCCTGAAAGATTTACGAAGAAACAAGCGATACAAACTCCTGATGTTCTGCTACTGGAATTTAGGTCAAAAAACTTTTATTTATTTATTTATTTATTTCATTTAACATTTTTTTGGAGAGAAGTCAGTAGTAAAGATGAATTCATGAACAATGCATACGATGGACTCTTTTTAGGCAGGTACCGTACTCTCATCCATAAGCTGCGCTATAAAAAAAAAAAAAAAAAGATTATGGCTTATGGAGCTTGAAGACTCGATGCCGCGCTCACCAAAACTCTTCATTGACTTCTCTCCTTAGCCAACTAGATCCAGTTTCTACTTTGTATTCCTATTTTTGCGAGATTCATCTTAATATTGTCCTCCCATCTGCGCCTAGGTCTTCCTAATGGTCGTTTTCGGGTTGGTCTTCCAGTTAAGACTGAAAGCTTCCTACTTTCTTCCATTCTGGCTACATGACCTGCCCACCTGAGACTCCTAGACTTGATTATCTTATCAACGTTTGGTAAACCGTATAAATTATGTAGTTTCTCGTTATGAAGTTTCCGCCATTCTTCATTCCCGTTCCTCTTGGGTCCGAATATTTGTGTCAAGATTTTATTCTGAGATGTCATTACAGGCACAACAGCAACACAACAGCAGAATTTGTACAGTGTACTAAATGCATAACGTTGTTTTCTGGGTTAACGGTGTCCTTCAGTTAACTGGAAATACAAGAGTTAGTTCAATAATAACTATTTTTATTTTCAAAAGGAAGCCAAGAAAACGACAATAGAGCTTTGATTTTCAATTATTTTTACACAGCTAAGACTAAAAACACGTAAGGTTAAGCCAGTGATGTAATGTTACAAATTTTGATGGATACGCTCGACCGTTTACAAAAATATAGTGTATATGCTTCCCGTTTATACTCGTTCTTTTGTAAATTTAAGGTGATGTACGCTGGACTGTAAAAATATTAGATAGGTATACGCCGTACACTACCATATGAGCCCCTTAAATCCATGGGTTATGCTAGTTGTGATGTACAAACGCGACTTTTTTTTTTCTGAAATTGAAGGCTAAAAATAATTCAGCTTACATACCCGCGACTACGATATATTTATCTGAGAAAATATTATTGTATAATTAGTAAGGAATAAAGAGAGATTCACGTAAACTAAATTACAGTAAAGTTTGAAGATATACTGGAGTAGACGTAATGAAGAGGAAAGTGTTTTTCTGTATTCATCGTCCTATAGATGCAAACTTACCCAAGTAGCTCCCTTGTATCCTCCGTCTACGGAGAACACTTTGTAGTTGGGGTTGAGATCTGTGTAAGAAGAAACGCTTCCACTGATATAAAGCGTGTTGATCGCTCGGCGTGGATGTTCTGGATCAAAAAATAATTTAAATTCTTCATAGTGTGTATGCCCATAAAACTGTGCTGTAATTGTCTGCCTAAACCTGAAAGAAAGAAATATGTATATTTATTACCAATTCAATTTGTAGCATGTCACTGCTATTTACAGTACACTATTATGAAATCATAGCCTCATGCATAGAAACGTTTTACTGTTGAATTACAAAATTAATTTCCTTAAAAGCAAAATCTATTTCTGTGTGGTACGAGTATTATAACTTTCTGCAAATAGAAAGTTCTTCACCGCAGAAACAAAATCTCGCCGTTGGGTTGTGTGTGTTGCTACCTGTATCAAGCTAATCAATTCTATCATGATTCCTATTTACTACCTGTGGTATAATATGGCACTGCAATGTGTACGAAAAAAATGGATTTCTATCATGTTTGTTTATGATTAACCTAATACAGTAAACTATCGATTAACCTCGGTCTACCGTTTGCATTTTGTTTGTTCTTAGCAAATTATTTTTAAAAAAGAATCAGAAATAAAGAAAAGATGTTTTAACACGAAAAAAACAAAAACAGTTGATCTTTTTTTTTTTTTTTTGTGAAAACGTAAACCAACAAACGTATGAGTATAGAAAACTACTCAAGTCATAACTGTATGTATAGACCGTCTACTGAAAATAAAAATTCCGCAATTGCCGCGCCACCTAATTCCACGGATAATCTGGAGTTTACTGTACATGCACATGAATGTCTGTAAACCTTACCAGTATAAGACACATTTTGGACAAAACCGAGACAAGTTCATAAATGGTAAATACATCCAAGAAATTTCATGTGGTAAAAAGATCTAAATAGAATAATGTTAGTTTGCCAGAGATATGGTTGTTTATAATCGCACTTTTCTTAAAAAACTTATGAGATCAATTAACTTTAAATTTAGTTTTCTCGGAAACAAGATTTATGTACGTATACTGTAAATGTTTTTCATCATTCATATGTACTTCCAAAAAAACTAACTACTGGTTTGAAGTTTGTCTGAAAAAATTAGAAATCAACCGAGGGAAACGACGTACTATAAATGTAACAGTAGCTAATCTAAAATCAATATACAACCATTTGGAAAAATAATCAATAATAATAATAATAATTATTATTATTATTTATTTTCTGAAGTCACTGCAGATTGATTTTTTGTTCTAGCATCATCATTTGCTTTCGTAAAATTTGGCGGGAATATTAATTCGTAGTATGATGATTATTTCTTTAATTTATGTATAATTATTTCGTAATTTTTTCATTAAATTATATTAATGAGATGTGGCAGCAGAATTTTTAAAATCGTTGAATCCATTTTAAAAGCAATAAGGTTGTTCAACATTAAGGATGTCCATTTTCTTGTTGAATAAGTGTAATATTAGTAGTGTAGTCGAACAGGTAGAAACATTTTAAAATTCAGTCATTTAATGTTTCAACGCAATAATTATTTGCATTTCTGATTTTTTTAAATGCAACTTTACTGTTTAATCTGACAAATATTTTAACTCATATAATAGTAAGAAATTTTGACTAGTTCGTTATTTTATTCTTTTTTATATTTTGCAGATAATAAATTCAGTCTTAGTTGTACTGCTGTTTAGGTAACCTCTTTACTCAGCAATCTACTGCTATGTTTTAATAATAGTAGTCTTCAGGCATTATCATGTGGTAACAGGTCTTAAAACTTTTTTTTAACACTAATTGTATTAAGTACATATTGAATGAATATTAATATTTCTGTTCTATTACATGAATATTTGTACGAGTTCTAGAAACTTAAATTCGATTTTCAGTTTAAATTTTAACCAACCATTTATTACCTTGTGTAACCTATAGTTTTAAAATTAGAATTGATCAAATGAGGTACTTGATCAAAAGCTTTTGTCAGGTCGAGGAAGATGCCTAAATATATTGTATCTTTTCTTTTTTAAATATCACTTACCTATTAATGATCCTGGCATATTCGCGGCTCCAAACAGACCAACAATCCACATAACCTGGCGGTAAATGTCCCAGAATATGCACTTTTTCATTTTTCCGCTCTGCATCCTTTAGCTGATCTACCAGCCATGCCAACATTCCGTAAGGATCCCTGTACTGGTAAATCTGCCACCTGAAAATAAAATAAAGCATAACGTAATGATATGATGGGATGTTTATCTACTAACTGTAAATGAAAATTCTCATATCTGATTATTCTTTATAAAGTATCCGGCCCTGGATAAAAACCAGAAAAGCTGCATCCCACGAACAGTAACAAGTTTCTTCATTGTTTGTATTTACGAAGTTTAACTACACATAGAAATATTGAATGTATAAAGGTTTAAAGTACGTTGTATTATCAAATCGTCAGTTTATTAAATGAACCGAAGTTCAAGATCGTTAATTAAGAGTCAGTTCAAGATTGTCAATTAAATGTTTGTATTTTATATATATATATATTTAATATGATGGTCTTTGTTCGTGTGTTTATGCTTTATATAATAAATGGAAAAATCTGAAATGAATATGACGATAGTAGCAATATGATATCATGTTAAACAACTACTCTTTCTGTGTACGGTAAGTAAAATTTGTATTTGCGACTTCATGTTTTCGCTAGCCTGTTCCTCAGGCTACTCGACTACGAACGTTGCAGTTATTGAGAATGAAAAGCACATTGACATTGCCCATCGTATTAGCCATGGAAATACAGGGAGATGTACACTCATGTCCAAAATTATTGTCGCATGTCTATAAATATGCTGTTGTAGGAATATAATGTAATAACGAATTCGCCCGGTATTTCTTATAATGTTAGTACGTGTATAATTGGCAATGGCGTGCATGTGGCAAATTTCACGTCGAAAGAGTAGTAAATGAGAACAATAAAACGGAAATAAAACTTTCTTGTCCATTTAGCAACGTTTTGTTTAACTCATTCTAATTTTCGTATTTATAATTCTTTTCCTATGAAATTTACCACAAATATGCATTTCCCGATTATACACATAGTATCAGTATTAAAAGTACCCTACAAAATCATTATCAAATTATATTCTTACAAGAAGACAGTTATTGATATGCAACAATCATTTTGGACATGAGTGTACATAAAACATTTGCTTAGCATATATAGCTGAAATCGTTTTGACATAATTTTTTTCAACTTGGTAACATTGGTAATTAATATTATTATCAATTTCTCCCAGGTGGTTTGCTCTCGTCAGACTTCCGACTTCCTTCAGAGCTAGATAGCAAGTGGTAATGACATTATTAAGCCTGCTGAAAATTTTAACAGATTAACTTTTTTTTTTTTTTACCGCATCTTAATTTCATCAATGACATGGTGTAAGTTATGATCATCTCAAACAATACGTTTATACAAGGTGTTTCAAAACAACACCGACAACGTTAGGGAGATGACTCCTGACATCAAGATAAGACAAAAAGTATAGACCAACCTTGATGAAGAAATCGGTAATTCAGAGTTATAGGCTGCCGAAAGCATGAAAAAATGAACTTTAAAGGTTCATCGCTTTATTACTATGGGACCTACCGTAGTCAGGTCAAGACTTAACTTAGGAACTAGTATGTGCTCTATTCAAATATCTATGTTTCAGAATCCTGCAGTACTTCTGAACAATTTTTATAGAGGGAGTGTGCTTCGTACTTCAAATTATACGCCGGAATAAATTATCGCGGAAGTACCGCAGGATCCTGAAACATGGGTATTTGGATGGGGCACATACTAGTTCCTAAGTGAAGTCTTAACCCGACTACGGCAGGTCCCATAATTTTGGAGCTATGGACCTTTAAAGTTCATTTTTTCATGTTTTCGACAACCTATAATTCCGAAAGTAATAATTTTTGCACCCAGGTTGGTCTGTACTTTTTGTCTTATCTTGGTGTCAGGAATCACTTCCCAAATGTTATCGGTGTTTTGAAACACCCTGTATAATCAACAAACCTCATAAATATTTCACTTACAAAAATTTCTTATTTTCAAAACTAACAAATTGTAGTAAATATTTCTAAACTTTTATGCGTAATTTAAAATTTAATACAGTGAACAGTATTGGAGGATTTTTCATTAAAATTGACAACATCGGAACCAGTGTATCTAACTGTCTGTGGAGCCAGTGGACTTCATTCCTAGCACATACTATAGGAATATGAAAACCTAGAATTTTTTACTCTTATTTAAATGACATTATTTTTCTTAACGCAACAATGCTAGCATTACTATTATTATGCAATACCATAGTTTTTGTAAATAGTCTATGCAGCTGAATGGATCATCGTTTAACAGGGTCTAATTTTTATATCCCCTTATAACAAATAAAGTGTAATACAGGACTTAGCTTAAGGCTGCCTTTTAATAAATATTAAAAACCCACGGCTGTGCTCAAAATCAATATCAAGATCATCGAAGATGTAAATAAATAAATAAATAAATAAATAAATAAGTTCGTCGAGTGGAATAAAACATTCTGCAGTTTTGTAGCAAAAAAGTAGCAAGATTTTCATTACAAGATAAAGATCATGACTGTCGTTAATTTTGAAAAATTTATTAGATTACCTACGTATATTATTAAATCATTAAACATGGAACACATACCAGTTCAAGATGTAACATAAATTGGAATTTAAAGCAATAATTCTGAATCCTGGTTTCACAGAGACTGAATAGTATCCTCCTAGACGTACTGTTTTGATTGCTTCTGGCGGCAACCAATCAGACCAAGATGTTGCTGCGGCATCATATAACCATGCTGGACTCATGTTGCGTGCGATATTCATTGGGCCGAAGCTGAAAGAAAAGTATAAAAAAAAGTGAGTTAAAAGAGTTTGAAACATCAACAACTGTTATGAAAGAATTAGCTTTTTTGTGAAATACAAGGTCAGGAGAGAAGAAATTTCACTTTTGAAGTTTCACAGAAACAAAGAGTTTTAATAACGTGGCTGAAATATTGATATGGTTGGAAAAGTATATCCTGACGTTTACATTGTTAAGTTACAAGTTCTATTATGTGACCTTTTTTGTAACACGACAGATGTCAATACGATAGTCCTGTTCCTTCCAAACAAATCTCAACAAGTTCATGTCAATAGTCGCAGAATAGTTGTGTTCAAGATCGTGATACTGATTCCAGGAAGAAAGGAAGGCACAAATTCACTGGCGTCGTTTCAGATTTTTTTGGGGCAGAGGGAAATGATTGAAACAAGGAACAAAATCTAAACAAGTTCGTATGATTGCTATGTGTGTGTCCTTTTGTAAGAAGAACACAAAATATTTATTGTATTTCCTGAAAAATAATACAATCTCATTGTATTTAGTAAAATAACCATTAAATTATCTGAAAACAACAATAATCAAAATTCATTATTATATTTTAAATAAAACATGAGTTCAATTTTGAAGAATTTAAATTAAACTTCTATTTTTTTTAAAAGGAAGAAATGAATAATTATAGGTAAACGGTAGTGGACAATATATAAACTGTTAAATTTACTTGCGAAAGAAGTTTTTTGTAATCTATCGGAAGTGATAACAAATGAATTGATTATCTTGGTAGTTCTAAGTGATAGTAGAAAAAGCCGCATTTATTTTATTTGAGGAACGCTTGTTATATGTAGAACATGAAATATTTCTAGATGTACGTACGTATTAAATATTCTGTAATTTTCAAACAATAATTTATGAGAAACGTTTAAGAAGCTAAATTAACTTAATTACCTGTTTAATGGATGAGCCTCGTGGTTGCCGATGGTAGGGTAAATGGTTTTGTTGGGAAATGCATCTCTAATTGCTTTGTTTAGCTTTAGTATGATCTCCGTATTCTCCGCTTGGCTGGAAGACCAGATGGCATGAGGGGGTAGATCTCCTGTCATGATGATGTATTCAGCGTCCTTGTGACAATAAAGAAGAAGAAAATATATTTTCAAGTCTTTACTTAAGTTCTAACATTGTTCATAATGTGTATTATAAATTGTCCATACGAATTAAGTCCTTGATAATTCACAAGCAATCAAAAATATACAGTAAATGACCACGAAATTTTACAAGTCAGAATGTAAACTAGACATTGCACTTTGAACAAAAAGATAATTAACGGAAAGTGTTACATATTAATCAATGATAATTGTTCATGATCCTAAAATTGAAATTAAAAAAAAAGAGTATGTAAATAAAAACTCATCTTAATTTCGTAATTTGTTTTATAGAAATAAGATGCATAACTGTCTTAAAATGTATTATTTCGAGAAATTCCACATAAAAAGTTCTTTAGAATGTTCAAAATCGTATCTCAATTATATAGTTTTCTGTTTGTTCTAACACGACTAATTATTTTGAAAGAATTGTCAGTTTGCAATTCATTTTATTAAAATCAGAGATTGATTATACTATATATGGGATACGTCGCTTGCTTGATTTATAGATTACGATCTAATGGGGATGCCAACAGTGATGCTATTTGTGCCCTTCATAGTAAGTCTAATGGCTAACAGATGGTACTCATTTAAAAAAAAAGTCAAAATAAAAAAAGACTTCTAAAAAGTGTAGTTCAACAAAATAATAGAATAAAATAAAAAATAGAACAAAGGTATAAAAAGCTAAAAGAAGAAATATAAAACTTAAAACAAGAAAATAACTAAAAAGAACATTGCAACAACACTGCTAACACATAACAGACAAACTCTAACAAGAGTAACCTCAAAATTATTCTACTCACATAGAACAGAAGCGAGAAAAAGAACGTTATCCCCCTAAACCTAAGACTTTTCGACAGTTCTAAAAGTTCTCTGAGGTCTGAGTATTCTGGACATTCCTTCTTACAAGACACAACGCGTTGCATTTAGTAAATGTTTGTGGTGGACAAACACCGTGTGCGTGGGTTTCCTCGGGGTTCTCCCGTTTCCTCCCACTTTCTTCATTCCACCATTTCATTCATTACTCATCATCACCGTCTCCTTTAGCCTTACCGGCATAACCGTAGGACGTAAAACTCAAAAAAGAAAGAAGAAGAAGCATTTAGTAAATGTGATAATAGTTTTATCCATACTATTATATCAAAAATAGTTCTATATAAATATGATTATCTTGTGCTCAATGTGATTGTTTTCCAGAATACCTTTTCGCACAAAATGCTTAGTTCTTTGTTTAGTGTACAATATGTCTTGTACACTGGGGCTGTGGACCCTTGGAGGGCGTAAAGAGCCAGCAAAGGGGAGACAGGCTGAACGTACCGAAAGGTTGTGCCGTGTAATCCAAAGAAAAGATCAGTTGTATTCATTCAATAGATCTCAATCAGAATTCAAATCGGGACCACATGCATCAGTATGTAGTATGTATGAGTAATAGATCAAGGAAAGGTATGCAGTTAATACAATTGAAGACCTGAATTGCAGAACATCCCAAGTCCACCGGAGTACTTTCGTGATTTTAGAAGAGCTATTCTGTTTAGCTGAAATTATTTTGTATTAAAAAAAAAAAAGTTTTGATTTGGACTTACGTATTATGCAAGTGAATAGCCATTAAAACAAAGATGCTAACATAAAAAACAAAACAAAAACAAAAAAAATACAAAGAAAAAGAGTAGACTCGGGATGTTATGCAATTCAGGTCTTCAATTTGTAAAGAGAACCAGTTAAAAAAATATATTGAGAACCTATCGTATAGTATCTAAAATGTATCTTCTGAGTAGTAAAAATAGTATTATAATGTGAAAACATGGCAGATGTTAAATTTAATATTTAATTACTCATAATAATTAGAGTTTTATATTTATTTATTTGCTTTTGTTAATCGAAATTCTTTTTTAAAAGTAATCTTAACCGTGAAGAAAGGAACATAATTATGAAATAGTTAAATTTCTTGATTTACTCCTAAAATCATTGAAATCATATTATTTTGTGAAAGAAAAGAAAATTGCGACGTCAATGAAGCTGCATTAGTTCCTAAGAAGATACGTGTAAGGAGTGTTCCAATAGATAAAGTAAACGTTAGATTTCGAGAAAACTTTTTTTTTTAAAAAAAAAATCTAAATCCTGGTTGTCACAAGTTTATAATCTACACAAAAAGGAAAATAATAAAAATGATATGCTGAGTCATAGTTATGATTTTCGAGTTGAAAAATCTTTCAGTGTTATTTAATGTCTTTATTTATATTATTTTAAGGTAACTACTTTGCGTCTTAAAAGCACAGAATATTAATAATTATAAGACTCTACGATTAGAAGTCAATAATTCGAAATGTATACAAGATTCTAGTTAATTTAATCAAATCATACAATTCTGTTCGAGAATTTATAACTGGAATTATAAACAACTAAACTTTTAAAAAGAAAGTTTTAATAACGATAAAGAATAGTTACGAAAGCGCTTATTTTATAATATTGAACAACATGAATATCGAGATTTAGATTGACTAATTCAGTGAGATATATGAAAATTCTTATTATACTTTTAAATAAAACATCGACCAGTCCTAAACAATTCTTTCCTTGAAAGAATAGAAAAAAATGTTTATACTATTTCAAGGGTTTCATTCTTCTTGTTTTCCCGAAACAATACCAGTTCCCAATAAGACATACTGTTCTTCCGAATTTACTACAAATGTCTTGTTTTATGAATCTCGCCAAAAGGACTTTTCTTCCAGAAATTAGATAGAATGTCAACATGAAACGTTTAATCAACGAACTTAAACAGTTCGTTACTGAATTCTCTATGTCTGTGTGCGTGTGTCTGTCTGTTATTTGAGAATTTTTCAATTTTGCCATTTTCTTAGAGCATCAAAAACTATCTGAGAAAGTGGTGGAGTTTTTCGCGTCACTCCTACCGTTCCCGAGATATTGGCCAAAGAAATTCAGATTTCAAGAGATTTAAGGAGTCATTTCTCGGAATCCTTAAGTTATGGAAAGATCATATTGGGTGTTGATCAATACCTAAGAAGATGGTGAACATTTTTTTACCAAATAGTAATCGGTAACCACTGACCAACTGGCTACTGTTCCCCAGATATTGGCCAAAACAGTTCGAATTTTGGCAGATTTAAGGAGCCATATCTCGGAAACTGTAAGTCATAAAAAGATATTTGCGAATTTTTCAATTTTGAGCATATATATCTTCATAAAACAACATATGATAGAGTGTTTTAACAGAACCTTTAAACAAAACGTGCAAAAAAAATGAGTACTCAAGGAAATTATAAATGGATAGATATATTACAAGAATAGTTTAATGAGTATACGGTAATAATAAAGTACATAGAACAATTAGTATAAAGCCTGTAGAAGTTAATAAGAAAAATTAATTCTTTCTAAGTTCATTTTCGCAATGCTCTTGGAACATTCTTAACTTGTTTATTTTATTTATTTATATTGCAACGATCTAGGATCGATTTTCTAATCATATTAATAATAATAATTTACTTGATTTCCTGACTTGTTGAATTTATATAACTTACCGGGTGTTGTTGACTAATTTGATGTAACGTATTTTCCACTGTCCTCCACGGAACATCACAGTTTCTGTATTCACCCCAGAAACCTGCTCCTACAGACCCAGCCTCTTTGTATCCACTTTCAGGACGGCAACAGAGTGGATCGTCGCATAATACATTGCTCCCTTCAAGATACTCAGGATCCCAATGAATATCCGTAATATGAACTATTTTCATTGACTTTCCTGGTTTCTGTAAAAAAAAAAAAAAAAAAGATTGTAATTAACAATTCAACATGACAAAAGTAAAAACCTTTTCACTCTTACATAGACTTTCGTAATGAATACGTATCTAACAAAATTATGAATACGTTAGTAATCTAGATTGGAAATTAATATCTTCAAATGTTTAAACAATATAAACTAATCAAAATATTAAGAAATGGACATTGATTTCAACTAACATTTAGCCTAAAGAAAGAATTGAATTTTTCCTGGCAACGTCATTTTAGTATCTCTTCTTGGGCTGGCTATTAGCCAGGTGAAGGTATTAACATCCGACGTTTCGAATGCACACATCGCATTCATCTTCTGTGAATATTCCATTAAGATGAGAAGGGGACATTTAGCCCTTCTCGTCACATTTTAGGAAAAAAAAGTAACTAAAATCAAAGGATTAAGGTAGATCACCACCCGGAAGTCAGTACATATTTTAGCTCATTCCCTAAACTATTGCGCAATGAAACGTTACATATTATAAATATTGTACTATAAGATAGAGTATTCTTTCAGCTACAGCACAAGATACTGATTCATTTGGTTGTCTCTCCTGATACCGAAAAATTTAACAGATAAAAGAAAATATTTCATTCGTTTTACAATGAGCACACAAGATGGCACTTGCTGGTAGATCTTACTAGAAGTGCTCCGTTTTATGAAATGCTTATTTGTATGTGTAAAGTATTTTAAGGTAACAATCTTATCACGAAATAGATATATTGTTTGACCGTTTTTCGTGTTATGTTTCATATTTTATTTAAATATTAATTTACATTTAAGGAAATATATTTTGAGACGAAACTTGCGCAGAACGCCATAATGCGTCGTTGCCAAATTTGCATGTTTACTGTAGTAATCACAATAAGAAAATTCCTGGATTCTAGCGCTGCAGTTCGAGAAGCGGAATCGCGGTAAGTGTCGAAAACTAAGTTTTTCAGTAAGTATCTAAGCATAATCCCATGATTACTCCCCTTATTATCTGGCATCAGTAAATACTCGACAGTATCTGGCAATGCCGCACTATTCAAGCAGCGTTTAGGATAGCACCGAGAACACCTAGTGATCCACCTTAAGGAACATACTTTGATTTCAATTAACATTTATGATGTTCGTTATAATTTAGAAATTAAAATTAAATAAAAACTAATAAAAATATTTAGGAACAAGCAGTGATTTCAACTAACATCTACGATATGCTACTTTTCATGGTATTATCATATTACTTCTTATATTACTGTCGTAAATTGTTTCTTTCCCAAATGGCTTCAAAATTCTCTATAGAACGTACGAGAACATTGCTAATATATCCTTTATATTTCTGTTACTAGATCAGTAATGTTCATACAAGTCCTTCCATCAAAATCTCCCTCTTAAATGCATAGAATTCCCCAATTTTGTATAGTACTTTTCTCGAAATACGCAGTTCACAGAGTTAAGGACAAATATTTACCGCATACTTTTGAAGACGAGATGATTTTTTTTTTTTTTTTTTTAATAGCAATTTCTTGTTCACAAATATACGGTTGTCCTACATTTGTAACATACACAGGATATTTTTCTTTACTAAACAGAATCAAGAGCTTCCATTAAGCCCTAACTTTACCCTCTTCCTAGCTTACCGCATTTGCCTCACAAATTCAGTTGACCCTTCCAGTGAAGAAGACTAAGAGAGGTCTATGTCTTATTTGATTTTTACTATAGTTTTATAGTAAGTTCTGAAAATATACCCAGTAATCCTTTTTAAAAAAAAAAAAAAAAAAATGAGAGGTCATCTTGGATTTAGAAATATATGGTAAGTATTTATATATTATTAAACGAATGTACTAGTTTCTCGTTCTATTTGTTGTAATTAGCGCCATCTGTTGTAATGACTATAACAGATACAAATAAAGGTAACAAGAAAACGGCGAAATCGAATACTCCATTATATTCAATCATCTCTAATTTCCCCGTAACAACGTTGATTCTATGCATTCATGTAAAATTAATTTACCACTTTTACTCAAACCTCATCATGTCCTTTTTTAATAGGTGTCCTTCAGCATAATATTCGTTGCAATTATTTATTTATTTATTTTAGCTTGACCACTTGAATTTGAAATTCTAGGCATAACTAACTGGATATCAGTCAGCGGCATATCTGTCTTGTAATTATTCATATAACTCACTTATTATTATTAATATTTTCGTTTACATATTCGAACTGAAGAGATTTATTCTATTAAGTTTAGTTGACACAAGTACTTCAACGCGGAAAAGCTTATCAGTAATGGATTCTTTCTGTTGCTTTCATAGACTCCTGCTGCGATTTTAAACATCCATATTTTCAATATTGTGAAATAGTTTCAATAAGACTGGAGCACAGATATACATCTCGTCTGCTCATAATATTATAGATTATACAGGGTGGCACATATGTCACGCATGGGTTTTAATGCCTCATATTTTGTTTGGTAAGTTATTAATGGAAGTTTTTCTTTCACAGGATTGTAAAGGAATCCTGGGAGATTCATCATGAAGAGATTGAATCCTGAACAACGCACGAAACTGATTGAACTGTATTTTGAAAATCAAAGATCAATCATACTCACCCAGGGAGCATACCATCGGCACTTCAATGTGCGCCTGACTTAACTGCTCCAGATTTTTTCCTTTGGGAATATCTCCAAGAACGTGTATATGTCAACAAACCAACAACCATCGAGCAACTCAAAAACAACATAAGAGCAGAGATCCGTGCGTTACAGCCAGCAACTCTTCCTAAAGTTATGGACAATGTACTGAAAAGAGCTAACCTTTGTGAGGCTGCAAATGGCGGACATTTGAAGGACATCATTTTTCACACATATTGTTTTCAAATCTCTCAAACATGTACTTCTTTCCTGTGACAAGAATAATTACTTGCATTTACAAACATAAACGTTATACACTGTTTCAACCCATGCGTGACATATGTGCCACCCTGTATAATTATATAAACAACGCAGAATAAGAAGCATTTTTGTCAAGTTCTTTAATAAGACATGCGTATTTGTTGGTTTGTCCTTTTGGGAAAAATGTAAGAAAAGAAAGGAGTTGTTATTGACAAGAAATTTTAATAGTAGTGATTCAAGGAATACTAACATTTTCTGTATAATGGAGAAAACTGATTTTTTTTTTCAATGAAAACAAATATGTGGATCTACAAGTAGCATAACTCCTTATTGAAAAAACACACATTGAAACGTAATGTGGAATTGCCGTTTTATCATATTGATGCTTACGTAAGTAGAATTTTAAGTTTTTTTTTTAATTTAATCATACCATTTGTCTCCGTCCAATGCGAGAATCCTTGGTAACAGGTGGTGGAGGGGGTAGTTCTACCTGCCAATCGAGTCGAGGATCTGCCTCATTACAATCGTATCCCTGAAGCACGATCGAGCAAAATTTTGAGGCATCCACTTCCTCTTGCGACATGATGTAGTAGAACTCTGGCTGTAACAGAAAATAAGTTACATTTTATAAATCTCTTGAAGCAAAGAAACTATATGACTTTATTGCTTACAAATTAACTACTGGTACTCTACTATTTCTATAATTTTCAATATGATAAAGAACTATTTAGGAAAGAATTGCGACATACTTATAGGCATACATATCTACAGATTGTTAAATCTGATTTAAACTACTCACTGAGCAAAACAGTACGTTTATTGTGAAAATTATTAACGTGTAACAGTTTCGCCTATCCACTTTGGCTTCATCAGACACTAAACGTTAGTAGTGTCTAATGAAGCCAAATTTGATAGGCGAAACTGTTACACGTTAATAATTTTTACAATAAACGTACTGTTTTGCTCAGCGAGTAGTTTAAATCAAGTTTAAGTTTATTAAAAGCAAAACTTGTACAATGGGAAATACGAAAGATAGTGTATACGCCGGATAGAAATATTAATTTTTGTTTTTCAATATTAAAATGATCTTATAAAAAAAAGGTACACAGCACCAGTGAAAAAGATGTACGGTGAGGTACACTCACGTCCAAAATTATTGTCGCATGTCTATAAATATGTTGCTGTAGAAATATAATTTGATAAGGAATTCGCCCGGTATTTCTTATAATGTTAGTATGTGTATAATCGGCAAAGACATGTATGTGGCAAATTTCATGTCAAAAGAGCAGTAAATAAGAACAATAAAACGAAAATAAAAATTTCTTGTCTATTTAGCAACATTTTGATTTACTCATTCTAATTTTCGTATTTATAATTATTACCACAAATATACATTTCCCGATTATACACATAGTAGCAGTATTAAAAGTACCCTACAAAATCAGTATCAAATTATATTCTTACAAGAAGACAGTTATAGATATGCGACAATCATTTTGGACATGATTGTACAATGTGTTCACAAAATTAATTATAGGATATAATTTTAATATTGTAAATATTATTTATATATAAAAGATAAATTTATATAACATTAAAAATACATTTTACAGAGCATGGGATATTTGATCAAAACCTAGTCTAATAGTAAAACTATAAACTTCACTTTAAAAGGAGAGAAACGCTTTGCGCATATAAGTCAATAGGCTTTAAAAAAAAAAAAGATGATATTGGTAGTCTAAAGCCTTTCTTTTTTTTATCTGCAAATGCCCAATGTGATGCATCTTCAAAATATTTTTGTAACTTTTTCACTGAGTAATTGTTTGTTTATAAAATTTACAATTTTCTACTCTAAAATAATGGTTTTCTTTTAAGCACTTGTCTCACAATTTATTCATCTAATCTGAACAGATAAATTTGATAGGCAAGTATGATTCCCACTGTAAACAACTGGCTTTGATTTCTTTTCTGTCTCAGTAACTTCGCTATCCGGATTCCTCTAATTATACACCCTCGCCTTGCTGCAACAATAATGTCTGACTGAATACTTACGTCATTGTTTCCTTTCCTGCCTTATCTTTCATTTACGTCATCCAGCCTGAAGATTTTATCTTTTATATTATTATTATTACTACTATTGAAGTAGAATTCCAGGTAGCTCTACTCTTAAGTTAAAATTTTCATTCGCTTGATTATAATCACACAATGATAATTTATAATCACATGATCACCCAAAGATCGTAATCACAAATTGATCACTTGAACGGTTACCTTATTATGCTTTAGGACCAATACGTTCCTAGGATCAATGAGAGGCTTTTTAAAACAAATAAATATAAGTAGTTCTATCCATGAAAAGTTTTTGTTACACTTTTTTTTTATTGCGATGCATAGTGTTAGCAATTATAATGTTTGTGTGTGTCAATAGTAGTGTTTCTTACATATGTCATAACTCCGTAAGTAGCTGGTAAAACATTATACTAAAATCAGAGGCTGATTATTAGACACACACGCAGGAATTTATTTCAAGAGAGGTCCAAAGCTTTTGGTAGGTTCTAAATTCGAAATGAGGATAAATTATATTAGAATTTGTAAAATAACTCGAGGAGACCGGATTACCAGGACCTATTCCTTGCATACGTCCCTGCTGATTACGAAAATATTACAGAGCAATTTATATCTGTAACACCCGACTAACGAAAATTCAAACATTTTAAATGATCCAGTACAATTTAAGGGAGCTTAAAGAAATAGGACCAATATGTCCTTTTGTCTTGAAGGGGTTAACCGGTTCTAAAGATTTATTATTATTATTATTATTATTATTATTATTATTATTATTATTATTATTATTATTATTATTATTATTATTATTATTATTATTATTATTTTATTGTCATCTGAAATCAGCATAATTTGTACAATTTTACGTAAAGTAGAGTTTGTAATATTTTCAGCTACCAAGAACGTTATCAAACGCTGGAGAAAGTAAACAAAAGATGTTACAAGAAAAGGAAACAATAGCGTAAATATTCTGTCAGTCAGCCATTATAACCACATGATGGCTGGCTGACTGAATATTTACGCCATTCTTTAACGGAAGGGACCAAGGTGGCAAGTTTTTGCGAAAGAAAAGAAAATAAATCCAATTATCTGCAGAAAGAATAAGTAGGGTGGGAAATGCTTTTATACTTTAAAAAAAGAAAAGAAAAACATTTTTTTACAGTTTTAACTATTGGCCATTATACCTTGTTAAATTACAATTTAAAAAAAGTAAATACGAATTGTGTTAGATTAGAAGTACTCCGAAGTTTCTGATGTTCATTGGAATTACAATCCTTTAATCGTTTACCAATAAACCTAAAATAAATAGAAAAGATGTCACTTTTTTAAAAAAAGAAACCATTTCAATAATTGTTACTAACAATAGCTTCTATAGTATTTCTATAACATTTAGGATTTTATAACGTAATTATTAGGAATTAGGGTTACTCACATACTATGATGATTTTGTCTAAAAAATACATTACACATCTTAAGTTTAAATACAAGGTGAAATAGATTTAAGGCGGATCACCACCCAGAAGTCAATACATATTTTAGCTCATTCCCTCAACTATTGCGCAATGAAACGTTACATATTATAAATATTGTACTATAAGATAGAGTACTGTATTCTTTCAGCTACAGCACAAGACTGATTCATTTGGTTGTGTCTCCTGATGCCGAAAAATGTAACAAATAAAAGAAAATATTTGATTCGTTTTACAATGAGCACACAAGAGGCACTTGCTGGTAGATCTTACTAGAAATGCTCCGTTTTATGAAATGCTTATTTGTATGTGTAAAGTATTTTAAAGTAACAATCTTATCACGAAATAGACATATTGTTTGACTGTGTTTCGTGTTATGTTTCATATTTTATTTAAATATTAATTTACATTTAAGGATATAGATTTTGAGACGAAACTTGCGCAGAACGCCATAATGCGTCGTTGCCAAATTTGTACGTTTACTGTAGTAATCCAATAAGAAAATTCCTGGATTCTAGCGTTGCAGTTCGAGAAGTGGAATCGCGGTAAGGGTCGAAAACTAAGTTTTCCAGTAAGTATCTAAGCATAATTCCATGATTGCTCCCTTTATTATCTGGCATCAGTAAACACTCGACAGTATCTGGCAATGCCGCACTATTCAAGCAGCGTTTAGGATAGCACCGAGAACACCTAGTGATTCACCTTAATACAAGTTTATTACATTTTGTTTGTAAATACTAAGGAAATTTTATGCTTCTAATTTTTTTTCTTCAAAAAAACTTCTTATATTGGTCACGAGTAGCTTTCTAAACAATAAAAGGTTTCACAATATAAACTGCACTAGTACTAATAATTAACAATCGCCGCTCCATTACGTTCGTTGCCTAGATACTGCCTGTCTTTATTTGGAAAAATAATAGCGATGACGACGTTGAACGTGAACATGTTTTGCTGTCTACTATTAAGACATCGGCAGTATTAAATGTAAATAAGATCGTAATAATTTATCTAAAATTCACAAGTATTTATTCCTGTGAAGCACAAAGTAATTTATTAAGTGATCAGCATGTACACACAATATAAATTACACAGAGTTGTTACGGTTTACCTTTAAAACAATGCAATATTTAACAAGCTTTACCGCCAACCCATATGAAGCATACTACATTTAACGGGCCTAACCATATTGAGATTTGAGGATTAATATTTTTGTAACCGCACGTTAGCTTGGGAAACTAAACAAACAAAAATAGTTAAATCTAAAGAATTAGGACTTTCAATTAATCATGATTTTATTTTATAAGCGTACGGCAAGTCGAAGGCTTAAGGGAACAACTAGTGGTCATACTATAAATACATTTTCTTCTGTGACAATTGAGATATATGTACGTTCATTACGTTCATTGCGATATTTATGTACATGAAAAGTGATAAAAGAAATAAATACTGTAAACAAAAATAAATAAATAAGATTGAATATAAGCAATTAAAACAACAAAGAAAGAGCTTCAAAGTATTATCTTAAAAAGGGAGGGGATGAACATTGGAAATTAAAATTAATAATGATTTTTATCAAAGTTCTCGATTTGCTGATAAAATGGTTTTGTTGCTGTAGTTCCATTTTGATTAGATTGGAACGTCCATTCCCAACAACAAAGAGATGGGGATGGGGTCCTACAATTTAATATAGAATCCGAACATAGGTTTCGTGCAGCAGAAGCAAGAACACTAGCTATATAACTTGCAATGTTATAGTGTACATCACGTAAAAGAATTTGGTTTGTTATAGTGTACACAACCAGTGTTCGTAAGTTTCTTTAAGAAAATTTCCCTCAATTAACACATAATTTTCCCTTTTCATATCCCTAGTTTGTTGAGTGCCCAATTCCTATAACAGAAGTTATGTGATAAGATTAATTTAGGTACGTTAAAGGAAATGCCAACAACATTTGTTTTATTCTTTTTTGCTTTTTTTTTTTAACAAAAGTACACACAAATACTCCCATCCAACAATGGGTGTAAATTATGATACTTTGAACATAAACTTTCGCTATTGTATTGATTTATTTCTGAAGAACACAGAAAAAGTTAAGCTTTTATATTTGTAAATCTGTGCGAGAATTTCCCTGGATTTTCAAGTTCTATCAAAAAATTCTCCCCCTTTTTTTCCGCTAAATTTACCTACTAAATTTCCCTAAATTAGGGAAATTTCCCTCTAAGTACGAACACTGCACCAACGTAAACATTGAAATTTGAAATTTTTAACGGCTCAACAATGGAAGTTTGCTGCTGCTTTCCGGCCGTCAACAACATTTCGCATTTCTTCCTGCTCATCACTCCCTACCAGTGTTCGTAGGTTTCCTTAAGAAAATTTCCCTTGACTGAGAAAATTTTCTCTTTTGTTATCAAATTTTCCCTAGATTGTTGAGAATCCAATTCCTATCACATAAGTTATGTGATAAGATGAATTTAACAATATTAAAGGAAGCGCCAACCACTTTGTTTTATACATTTCGTTTTGGATTCCGTTTTTTTCTTTTTTTTTCACTTTTTCCTTCATTTTCTGTAATAAAATAAGACACAAAAGTACACCCAACCATCAAAGGGTGCAAATTATGCTACTTTCAATACATACACACCTGATTTACTTCTGAAGAACAATGACAAATTTATGCATTTATGTTGGTCAATTAATCAGCGCAAGAATTTCCCTGGATTTTCACGTTTCATTGAAAAGCTTCCCTCTTCTCTTTTAGCCAAATACACCTGCGAAATTTCCCTAGATTAGCGAAATTTCCCTCAAACTATGAACACTGCTCCCCACGCAAAATCTATGGTGCACTTGACAGAGGGGCCGCAGTACAAATTTAAATTACACATCTCGTCCAATATACAAAGAAGTTTTTAGTAAAGCAAATTCCTCAAGAAATGGGAAATATACAGACATTTCTGCCTCGTTCTGAAGAAAGTTAAGTAGAATAATTTTACACATTCTTTTAACACACTTTGTCCAATATTAATATCATGTTAGAAAACTTGGCTGTGGAGAATATGGGATGAAAATAATACTAAAAACACGAAGGAAAAGATGATGGGAAAAGTATATTTGTCATTTGAGACATGCGGCCGACAACAGAGTAAACGCCAAGTAGGGGCGAGTACAAAAACAGTTTTTTCGGTCTTTAGGATAAAACCAAAGTAATTTTTCAAAACTAAAAAGCCGGCTTGGTTTTCTATTAAAAATTCGCTTCAGTTTAATGTCAAAAACTGATTTTGGCCATCTGTATCACCGAGTAAATTGTGCAAAAGAGGCGTTCTACAAGGCTTCAGCTCATTCTGCATCCACCTAGGGTCGTGTTGTTCCACTCGGCTTTGCACAAACAGAATGATTTCAGTAATTATTGAGACAAGATAAACTCAGGAATCCTATATTTTAATGTTCTATTGAAAAATCCCAGCTTTGTATAAATTGGCGCTACAAGTCTCAATTAGAGATTTTGAAAGGTAGTAAAGTATTAACAGATCAAGTGTTTTTAACTAGTTTTTGATAGTTCACGACTGGAAACGAGAGAAATAGGAATGACAAAAGAACTATTTAGGAAGAATATAAAACCTTATTTATTAAATCTCAGGGGCAAGAGTTACGAAAAATCAAATCTTTCGTGTGAATTATTGTACTGTATAGGGCATATTTAAAGGTAATGCAATCGACTAAAACTTCTGAAAAAAAAAAAAAAAAACAGACAAAATGAAATGAACAGAATGTAATAGCTATGAAGGAATGTTGTGAAAAGTAAAAAAAAAAAAAAAAGGAAGAATATTGAGGTAACTAAAAAGATGAAATTTGACATATTTGACATTGTTTGAGATTACTTTTTTTTTTTTTTTTTTTTACATCTTTAGTATTGTTTCAAATGAAATTTTTACATCTTTAGTATTGTTTGAGATTAAATTTTTGCATCTTTTAGCATTGTTTGAGATGAAATTTTTGCATCTTTAGGCATTGAGATGAAACTTTTTATATCTTTAGTATTATTTAAGATGAAATTTCTACATCTTTTAGCATTGTTTGAGATGAAATTTTATCATCTTTAACATTGTTTGAAATGATTTTTTTTACATTAGTATTGTTTGAGATGAAATTTTTACATCTTTTAGCATTGTTTGAGATGAAATTTTAGCATCTTTATATTGTTTGAAATGAAATTTTTTACATCTAGTATTGTTTGAGATGATTTTTTTTTTTTACATCTTTTAGCATTGTTTGAGAAGAAATTCTTACATCTTTTACATTGTTTAGATTAAATTTTATCCTGTGATAAGTGATAGAAGATATTATGGAAGGCACAGGATAGATACGAGAATGGTTAATGATATTACAGTAAATAATGGTTACATCGTGGTAAGGAAGAAACCACACATATGAAAACTCATTTTGCAGCAAATGTTCTACCAATAATGGAATAATACTAGAATACTTAAGATACTTTATGTACACTCACCACATATTGCTTCATAACTGCATCGCACACTCTGTCACTTTGAATTCGGAACGTGGTACACAGGAGCTTGGCAGTCCCTCGTACATTTTCCTCGCTTTGACTTGAGCGAATCATAAGTATCAACATATTCATGGCTGCACGGCATCCGAAACATGTCAGGCCATCGAATACGCTTCTTTTCTCTCTGGTTAACGAAATCAGCGATGATACCACGGAGCTGTTTAAGCTTTTCAGCGTGTCGATCACTGAAGAGATGTCGAAAGCGGGGACCTCTGCTGGTGAAACTGTAAAGAAAGAAAGAAAAAAAAACTTATTATCATCATTCATTCCAAATTAATAGCCGTCATGCAAGAGTAAAACGTTTTCACATTTGTAAAGACTTAAAACAGATGAATAGTGCTATTTTAAATCATGGGAACGAAATTAAGTTGATTGATTGATTCAACTTTAGCATCCTTTTTTTTATCACTGAGGCTACACACACTCGGAGTCTGAACCACATGCAACCCCATCGGAAAACAAACAGAAACATAATTGCTATGAGTGGAAACATGCACATTTTCGGGACTGATTCACTAGATTCTTTTACAAGGGATTAAGGCTATGGGTGCCAATCCTGATGGACCGAGTGGGCCTGCTCCTACAATCTAGTTTGGAAGGAACATCCCTCGAATATGCTCTTAAGACTAAGGGAGACGGATGATTAAAGGAAATTATCGATAATGGGAGAATTAGTGGAAGGAAACGGGAGTACCCCAAGAAAACCCACGGGTACGATGTTGTCTACCAGAAACTTACTTGATTGGGGATCGAATCAGGGGCCCCTCACACCAGAGGTAAGCGCTCTACCACTGAACCACCGTGCCCCCCAATCTTGTTTAAGCCCACCAGAATCTGAATATATTTTCTTGAATCTTTGCTTGGATATATGACAATGAAGTACACATACCTAATTACCCCCATCCCAAGTCATAAAGAAGTTAGCCCATTTCCGAGGATGTCCAACTGAAAGAAAGAAATATTTTTATTACATCAATTGAATAATTTATAGTGCTATTCAAATGTGCTACTAAATATAGGTATATGGTCATATATATTGACTGAACCATTTGAAAAGAGGTTTTTGGATATACCTAGGCAGCTATCAGCTACCTAGAACTAGGTTTCCTTTATCATGTTACTTTGATTACAATGCGTTTCCTAAGAACGAGCGGAGAGTCCAATTTTATATGTAAAATTGACATTCTCACGATCCTTCTAAGTTAGAAACTTGGTATATAAACTCCTCACTAAAAAAAAGGGGATCGCTGCTCCGTCGTTTTTAAAAATTTTCAGTTTGAAGAGGAGGAAAAGGACATTTTCTATAATTTATTTCTTTACATTGAAATCGATGTTTCGTGAAGTTTGTAATCGCGTCACGGGGAAACAGTTCATCAATTTGAAACAACTTTTTGAATATAGTTAGTACCTACCTCAACATGGGATTTTATTATATATTCGATGATTAAAGAGCGTATCCTAAGGGAGTAAGGGGTTCAAAATTTATACCAAAAATGGAATAGCTCTGAAATTTGTATTGCTACACTTCCATTGACATATGTATTCTAAGGGGAAGAGGAGACATATAATATATACTATAAACCTATTCTTCAGGTGCGAAGAACGAACATGCATATATATATATATATATATATATATATATATATATATATATATATATATATATATATATATATATATATATATATATATATATATATATATATACATGGGCGGCGATTCAGGGGGGCAAAGGGGGGCAGTTGCCCCCCCCCACTTTTTTGAAATTACCCATTAATGTATATAGTTTCATTTGGAAATATAAAGTTTTGTAGGTATTATTGGTTCATTGAATAAAAATGGTGCCATAAAATATTTGTCGTTCTATGAGTACGTATCGGAGTCTTCCCGTGGAATTAAGAAAGCTATAGGAATTGTGTTTGAACTGCCACTAAAAATGGCCCAAAAATTAACCTATTGAAGCGCCACAATTCGAGCGTATTTTCATTTCTTCTTGCAATTGATCGATATGTTGATCAGCCGCTCTGGAACCAATTGAAATAACATTTTGCAAGAAAAGAAGTCCTTCACAAGTTATTCTTTAATTGTATATACAAAAATCGACAGTTCCTAAAATGTATTTTCTTCTTTGTAATAATAATATTTTGATTTGATTTTTTCAGTTGAACATCCTGTTCAGCAGCGAAGTTATATGAGACGTGGACTTAATGATCAACGTGGAGTCCGAACCACCTGAGCTCTCTCCGGGAATCGAGCCCAGGTCTCCCACGTCTAAGGCGCGTACGCTAACCACTTAGCCACGAAGGAGCTCAGTAAGGAATATTAATTTTGCAGTGTAATATACGAGTTTAGGGGTGTACATATACAGTTTTTTATATACAATAAAATTTAGTGAATTCAGCATAATTCTAGGTTTTAGGATTATTTTGTATAACTGAAATGTGGAGTGACTCTAAGTATTGCTGAGTTTTGATATATTCCAAGAAAGTGAAAACTGTACTTAATGGCAGCGAACATGTTTCGGGAAGCTGCAAAAGTATTTCTTTAAATGTCGTAGCATATGCTTATAGTATTCACTGTCATTCTAAGAGTAATAACACATATAATTGCATTCGTGGAATTAAAAATGTAAGTTGTTCATTAATTTTCAGTTTCAATATAACTTTTGCAAAACAAGCCTCATTATTCATTACTATGATTATTTGATTAATATTATCCTTTTTGTTTATTTGTTTTGCAAATTTGTTATTAAATAGGCCCCTAATCTGATCACACAATTTTCCAGACAGATATTCATGAGCAAAGAATCAAATCTCTTCTTACACCTTCGTTGTTTAAGGGTACAAAGGGCTAGTATCTACGTGCGTTGCTGTTGTCAATTTACTTAATAAAATATGAAACAAGATATACGGTATAACTGAAAAAGACAGTATCCTAATAGTTATACAACCTTTCGTCAAACAAAGTGTTACAAGCAACCAGGAAAACTATCACTGATATCAAATATTCAGATCATGTCTTGCCCCCCCCACTTTTAACGTCCAGCCGCCGCCACTGTATATATATATATATATATATATATATATATATATATATATATATATATATATATATATATATATATATATATATATATATATATATATATAGGTATATTGTTATTAGTCTTGTTATTATTTTGTAATTTTCAATTGTAATGTCGAAGTACCTTTTGTCAATGTAAATAACTTCATTTTGATGATCAGTGGTAGAGCGTTCACCTCCGGTGTTGGGGTATCTGGTTCGATTACAACTTGCGCCGTGTGGACTTTGTGGTGGACAAACACCGTGCTCGTGAGTTTTCTCGGGGTTCTCCCATTTCCTCCCACTTTCTTCATTGAACCATTTCGCTCATCTCTCATCATCACCGTCTCTTTTAGCCTAACCGGCATAACTGTGGGACGTAAAACAAAGATTTCATTTCATTTTTTTTTCATTTTGATGATTTACAGATTAAAATATTTCAACTGAAAATCGTAAGATAAATTTGTCGTGAAATGAACACATACGGTACTATAAAAGACACTGATTAATAATTTGTTATTAGTTCTCTTCTTTTTTCCTTCTCCTCAACCTCCTTCTACTATGACTAGAAATGGATCAGATAATAGGAACGAACAGTGGCGTATTTACGATTTTGTTTCGGGGAGGCTTTGCTAACGTTATTTCTAGAAATGTGAAAATTCTCCAACAAATTTCATTTACTTTAAAATAGTAAACATAATTTCGGGGGACTTAAGCCCAGAAGCTGCCCCTTAAATACGCCACTGGGAACGAATAATTATCATTAATTCCGTTTGAAAACATTTCCTAGAAGATTCCTCTTGTTTCTCGTTTTATAGAGGTAGGTTTCCCTTGTTTTAAAGTGACTTTTGATTGTAAATGGTAATGTTTTTCATTATTTTATTAAGAAGAGTCTATAAAACGATTACTTAGGTAGAATTAAGTGAATTAACAATAATAATAATAATAATAATAATAATAATAATAATAATAATAATAATAATAATAATAATAATAATAATAATAATAATAATAATAATAAACATGTAAAATATCTGAAAATAACATTATAAATCTACACAACCTTCTATGCCATCTTGAAGCCTCGAATGCCATAGTCGAAATTCTCTCAAATTGAATTTTTGGTGACGTCACACAATGGTACCAAATACGTAATTTATCAGAAGAAAAAGAAACTTCCTGCAGAACCCCGATTTGTTAAGCGACGATTTTTTGCATGTTTTTATCCTGAATTGAGTTAGATTAATTTCAAGATGCTCCGACCAAACATTTCAGTAATATTTAAAAATATTGAAAGCATTAATAATAATAATAATAATAATAATAATAATAATAATAATAATAATAATAATAATAATAATAATAATAATAATAATAATAATAATAATAACCGTTTTTCGTTATTGATTTAAGTGATACTACAATCATAGAGCCATTAATTGGTCATATTAAAGTAAATACGAACGAAACGTGCAAGAATATATTACAAAAACTTTTTTACAAAAACAAACAAACAAAAACACGAGATAACGTACTGTAGAATAAAAATTTTTACAACATAAAAACTTACTTAACAAAACGATATTTTATTTTCTGATTTTTTAAATTATTAAATACTAATAGTTTTTTTCTTTCTTTCTTTTTTTTTTTTTTGTTAAGTTGCAATAATCTTATGTATTGTGGTACCAATCAAGTTGTCACTACATATTAAAACAGTAATTTCTAAGATTGTGAGATGACTTTGATATAGACGAACCTTCGATATAAATCAATTAGGTCAATCTTATCATAAATTATATTATGAACAAATTTGACTTCTTTCTCCAGCAAGGAAAAGTAAATTAAAATTTTGAAAGAATAGTATCATTAGTTAAATCATTGAGTACAAATTTAAATCGAAGCCAAGCCATGAACGAAATTTGCAATAGCTTTAATAGATTGAGAAATCGAAATCAAGTTCCTGTTCTATATTCAGGGGATTAATATAAGCGCAATATAGAGCTTATAAGTTAATACATATTTAAAGCCTCTAGCAGCTGATTTAATGAGACTCAAGTTCCTTCTGGCTTTTGACATTTTTTAACCAACATGTTCGTTAAACAAGAAAAATGAATTAAAATCTTTGAGTTTTACGTCCCACGATAATGTCGTTTAGGCTAAAGGAGACGGTGATGATCAGAAATGAATGAAATGGGGAATGAAGAAAATGGGAGGAAACGGGGAACCCCGAGAAAACCCACGCACACGGTGTTTATCCACCACAAAGGCCAGTTGCCGCGAGGTGGGATCGAACCAAGAACCTCATGCACCAGAGTAAACGCTCTACCACTGAGCCACCGCGGCCTCTGATACCATTTCAAATTTATGATAATCAATCTTGTATTGATAAACTTATAATAATAATAATAATAATAATAATAATAATAATAATAATAATAATAATAATAATAATAATAATAATAATAATAATAATAAAATGAGTAATGTCAACGAATGGCTACCGACATGATGCCTATATAATATGCTCTGCAACATTTACATATTTAATCTTATGTATTATACTAAATATTTGTTTGTAAATAGTAAAAGGTAACTATCCTTCTAATCCCACACTTCTATGAACATCACCTATAAATGCAAAATATTGGAATGTGACCTCTCATTATAATAATTATTACTTTCAATTTGTGTTTCTCGATGCGTTCAAAAGTGTCCATGACAAATTTGAACTGTTTATTTCCGTAGATCGGCGTAGGCTAACATTTTGCAAGGTAGTTAATCTACCATAACACTAAGTAGTTAATCTACTTAAAACATTTAACAAACTAGTTGAAATACCCATTCTTCGCATGGGTCAGATAAAATATCTAAACAAACTGAACAACGAACGAAAAAAGAAATCGGTCATTTTGCACTACTTTTGCATATCCCGGTAAGCGGCCCTTGAGACCCCCTGGTTCGAATTCTGAAAAAAAAAAAAAAAACGCCTCTGGACCCCAGCTGATGGGACTGTATTTGGAAGTCAACGACTGTAGCAATTTGAAAGTCATCGCTAATGGAAGTGTCAGTATTGATCTCAGCGACCAAGAAAACTATGGACCTGACATTAATATCGGTCATTTTGGATTATTTTTACATGTCTCGGCATCCCCTCAGGTGACATGTACGCAGCCGAATGGAGTGAATTTGGAAGTAAATGCGATCGGAGTTTGACCATTGATCTTAGCGACCGCGAAATCTATGAATTTGACACTAATATCGGTCATTTTCAAATACTTATACATGTCCCAGTAAACGCCTCCGTTTGAGATTCCCTTGGTTCGAAATTAAAAAAAAAAGTATTGGTCTGGAGCCTGGACCAAGGTACTTGTGACCAAAATTTGGTAACTCTTGGTCCACTCGTCTGATCCTCAGGCCGCACATAGACACACAGTCAGAGAGACAGACAAACAAACTCTTTATTTTATTTATATTAGATTATAGCTTAGCAATTTTTATTATTGTTATTAGTAGTTCTAAACGGCAAATTACCTTCACTTTTTAACATGTGATAACGCAGATAGTATCCCTATTAGCGTCAGACAGGCAAAGATAACGCAGTTAGCAACATTTATTAGCGTCAGGCAATCAAAGACAACGCAGTTAACAACATTTATTAGCGTCAGATAGGCAAAGATAACGTAGTTAGCAACATCTATTAGTGTCAAGCAGGTAAAGATAACGCAGTTAGCAACGTCTATTAGCGTCAGGCATGCACAGATAGTGCAGGAAGCTACATTTATTAATGTGTCTGTTTATTAGTAGAATTAGCGCGAGGCACAGATGGTGACGTTGGTCGTTTAAGAGTTATTTTTTTAAATGGCACGACAAAGTTCTTGTTTCAAAAGTAAAAATATAATTTTGTTTGTTATATAACTGCTCAGCTTATATACTTTCAGAGATTTGATTGCTGCTTCTTAAAAGGTGACTCAACAACATGCCTAGTAGGGATAGAAACTTTGTCAACTTGCTGATTCTTCTTGCGAATTAGAATATGATATTTTGCGAAACAAATTCTACCTTGTGTAGTCATCTATTCTTGAGAGGTTACTAATAAAATATCCTACAATCATAATAATAATAAAAAATAGAGTACTAAAACGCTTCGATGTGATACAAACATGTTACGTGATAAATGACTTATTCATATGAATGAAATCATGCAAATCTCATGTCACATAGAGCCATTCTAACTTTTATGAACACAAGTTATGAATAAGAAAAGAGTTTTTTTTTTTTTTTTTTTTTTTTAATCAAAGAAATTAAATTCCGTTTGAATGAGTGTTCTATGCTATGAGTTGTCTTAGCTTCCAACAGGATGCATTAGAATTCATTCAATGCTAATCTTACAGCAATTCAACAATGCATTGTGATAAGGTGAGTCAAAAGTTAGAACCAGTTTCTCTTTCAGAAGAGTTAGTTAATGGACCTTATTCCGTACTAGCCTTCACAAAAGTTATGAAACATAACGCAGCGCAAAACTTGCATGAAACAATTATAACTGGTATGCCTATTATCGCAAACTAAAGCGGAGATTTTGCGTTGAGTTGATCTAAACCTTTACAGAATGGGGTCCTGTGAGGACCAAGTTAAAATGTGAGGGGGGGGGAGACTATTTGTCTGCATAATAGTAACATTAATCGCAATTTAATTTACCTGAGTTTTGGGGAACGGGGCGAAGATTTCCTTCCCGCAAATATATCCAGATAAACATTGCAGATTCTTTCTCTGAAGTGGAGAAGTGAGATATTGGGCACTGCGAATCCATCATTGTATATTGAAGGTAGTTCCGATTTGAGGAATTTTCAATTCATGGACACCATATTAAAATTCGTCATATTAGATCGAGATAACTTAAAAACAAGGAGAAAGGTAGTTTATAAGCCGAACTCAAAACCTCCCAGTGTGCAAAGCTATGCAACACAGTCTCTGTTGCTCCTTAGGCTATACCTATTTAAACATTAATTTCCATAGAAAGGATAAATAAAGTACAATATACAAGACAAGCTAAGCTGAGCTTGTTCCTGATCGACTCGGCCACCAAACATACCGATATTTATTCCTTAGCCAATCGGCTTCTTGCCCACCAAGTATCGGATCCTCCCAGTGGTTGCCGTGAAATAAAATACCACCACATACAAGCTGAGCCGAGTCTGTCCTTGGCATTTGGCTAGCCTGTTGTTTCCCGCTTTGGGGGTAACTTGGGCATTTGGCTGGCCAACTCACTGTTGGGCCAACCTTAGCATTTATCCAGCCTACTGTTTCCCACTGTTGGGCCAACCTTGGCATTTGGCTAGTCTAGTGTTTTCCATTGCTGGGACACCTTGGCATTTGGATATTCCACTGTTTCTCATTATTGGCCCAATCTTGGTATTTTGCTAGCCTACTATTTCCCACTGTTGGTCCAAGCTTTGCAGTTGGCTAATTTCCTGTTTCCCACCGTTGGACCGATCTTGGCATTTGGCTAGCCTACTGTTTCCCACTGTTGAGCCAACCTTTGTATTTGGTTAGCGTACTGTTGGGCCAACCTTGACATTTGGCTAGCCTATTGTTTCCCACTAGTGGGTCCTTTGTCTCTGCTGCTAGGGTTCTTCATAACATATCTTATGGGTGGAAAGGGTTCGTGGATTCATTTAGACCATTTAATCTTAGTGGCGAACATTTTCTTTCATTTTTGTGTTTTTAGTTACTCTTCCTTTTCTTTAAGCGTTCCCACTACTTCATTAGTTTTCTCGTTGTCGCATTCACTTGTATTGTATTTATTTAAATACATCTTTAAGCTAAAGAGCAAAACAGCAGAATATTCAATATTTTATTTTCATTTCTTTTCTTCTTGGCCGCTTCAGAATCAAGACGGCATACAGACAATAACAAAAAGTTTAAGAACACCAAGTCATTGACTTCCTTATTAAAAAACTTGCTATGGCGGAAGAACAACCCAAAGCAACATGATCCAAGGATCACAACTATCTCGTTTTTTTTTTCTTTCTCTTCCGTGAAACAATATGCCACGTGTGTATGTAAGAGAGTACTCGCTGGCTGCTATCCACAATAATAAATCAGGTTTAAAAACACATATTTCGAGATTTCGCAATCTACTTGTACAGTACAAACGATGAGCTACTTCCATTTTCAAACAAGACCTCTTCATCATGGTTCACAAAGAGAAATTGTCTTGTTGAAACAGTTGTCTGTTGTCATTATGCATCATTATGTTAGCAAAAGGGTTTGTTTTTTGCACCTAAGAAAAAACTGAAAAGGAACATAGTATATAGCGCTTCACTAATACTTTCTGGTGTTCAGTATTAGTTTGTTTGTAAACAGTCTCTTCTTGTGCAATGCTTGGGAGTTTGTCCTACTGCCCAGACTTCCTGTTGACAAATATCAAAGCCTTATTTTGTTTATGGAAAGCTTCGAGTTTTGTTAAAACAGAATGGAAAGTTTAAACCTATAAGTTACGATGTTTATTATTAATAATCACCTTTCATTTTTAAGTTTACCTAAATATACTGTATATGTTCGAAATAGAGGTGAATTATAAGTTTTCTCTTGTTTGGAGCTTCCGTAATGCATTTCCGTGCTGAAGAAGGCTCTGTTGTTATCTTATAATTAGGAAATCATCCTACTGATGCATAAGTCATCGACTGAATATTTTATGCTACGGTAGATGAACTTATTCCAATATACAGACCGTATTATTTAGATAACAAAACCTGCTGAAGACAATGAAGGGGATCACGCGATGCATCAATGATCTTGCGTTTATATTAAGATTTAAAAGAATATCTAAATATTTTCGCCTAGACGTTTATGCAATCCGTAACTCTTTAATGTTTTCAGGATAGCATATTAGCATTACACGACACGTACGTCAGTGGTGCCCACCCCCCCTTATGTCCATGACGCACCCCCCCAATTGTCTATCCGTAGGTGTTCTTCCATGAAAAAAATCTTCTTTTCGATTAATTTTACCCCCCCCCCATCAAATATATTTATATAGATTTTTAACCCCCCTCAAATATTTCAATGACGCAGTTTGCGTCATAGCCCCCCCTTGTGGGCACCCCTGCGTACGTTTATGAATGAATGGATATCCACCGTTATATGTGAATATCTCTTAGAGCCGCGGTGGCTCAATGGTAAAGCGTTCATCTCTGGTGTATGGGATCCCTGGTTCGATTCCAGCTCGCACCAAGTGGACTTTGTGGTGGACAAACACCGTGTGCGTCAGTTTCCTGAGGTTTTCTCCGTTTCGTCCCACTTCACACATTTCTCCATTGCATTCATTTATCATCATCACCGTCCCCTTTAGCCTAGCCAGCAAAAACATGGGACGTAAAACTGAAAAATTTCATTTCATTTCATTTCCGTGAATATCTCTTGACTAGCAGGCTTAATATTGGACTAAGGAACAAGTTTGTGAGGTGCTATATATGGAATATTGGACTGTATGGTTCAGAGATTTGGACAATATACAAGTTAGAAAAGAAATGAAATTTTAGAGAGCTTCGAAATGTGGTGTTGGAAGAAAATGGTGAAAGTAAAATGGAGAGAGAAAGCAACAAATGAAGATGTTTATCAAACGGATGGGAGAGAAGAGGATGCTTTTGAAATGAAAATGGAATGAAATTTTTGAGTTTTACGTCCCACGTTTCTGCCGGTTAGGCTAAAGAAAACAGTGATGATGAGAGATGAATGAAATGGTGGAATGAAGAAAGTGGGAGGAAACGGGAGAACCCCGAGAAAACCCACGCACACGGTGTTTGTCCACCATAAAGTTCACTTGACGGGAGCAGGGTTTGAACTCGAGACCCCAAGCACCAGAGATGAACGCTCTACCAGTGAGCCACCGTGGCCCGAGGACGCTTTTAGCCAGCACAGGAAGGCCAACTGTGTTGGGCACATCTTGCGAAGAAATTGTCTTCTTCATACCGCCATAGAAGGAAAGATGGAAGAAAAACAAGGAATAGGAAGAAGAAGAACAACTGATCGATGATTTGAAGAATAGAAGAAAATATTGGAAGTTAAAAGAGGAAAATGAAGATAGAGAAAAGTGGAAGAAACATATCCAGGTATAAACCTACGTAAATAAATAAATAAGCCTTATTCGTCCCAGGACCTACCAAAGGCAGAATACTTAATAATAATAATAATAATAATAATAATAATAATAATAATAATAATAATAATAATAATAATAATAATAATAATAATAATAATAATAGATGTTAACATATCGACTCCATTAACGGAACTCGATCGAAATAATTCCTCTTGCTATTGCAAAATATATCATTTAAAAATTCGGTTTCGTTCAAGAGTTAGCGTGTAGAGTAACGAAGGACATATTAGCATTACAGTGTTATAAGAGCTACTATAGCATGATTTTTCTTAAAATATCGTTATATGAATCAAATAAAATATTAAAACCCAGGACTGAAATCATGACGCTAATGTCGGGATTTCGGACAGGATTAAGGTTGTCCATGAGACGAAACAAAAGACAACTCTCCTAATAGAAACAGACAAAAAAAATCAAGGATCTTATAAAATAGAGGATCTGCCCTTACACCAAAATCTTGAAGCCATACGTCACAGTTTCGCCACCCCTAGTCTGCCCACTCCGCCTAATAGGATCGCAATGTTTTGAGCCAACAATCATGGCGGAAACGAAAGTAGCCAATCAGACGATGGTAGAAACGAGAGTAGCCAATCAGACGTGCCGATGTTCGGTTGCTTTTTGGCTTCAACGATTTAATAGGATGAAGATACGTATGGACAGATCCTCTATTTATAACATCCTTGCAAAAAATATTCAGACGAGACATCACTTCCACGCAGTGATGCCGGCCCGTGAGGAAAATTCGATTTCGTGGGATTTTTTGACATTAATTTTTCGGAAAGAAATAATAGGAATTTTCGTGGAAATTGCCAACATACATGGGATTTTAATATATATAAAATTCAAGCAAACGAAGTTCTTAGGGCCGAAAAATAGACATAATGAATGATCAATAAGCATGAAATCACTGTTAATTGTCATATTTTAATAATCAGATTTTTTTCACGAAGCTTTGGAGAACTGATTTCATATTAAGAGGCCTCATCCCGGCGAAATTAAAATACCGCTAATTTTACAGTAATTATGTGATATCTTCAAATAGATAAAAGATAATCGAAATGTGGAACAAGAGCACCCTAGACAATATCATTTTACATGAGATACCGTTACCACGACTCACTTATCTGCTTTCGATTTCGAGCCATTTTGAAAATCGACATTTATTTTCGCGTTTCTAAACGGTTGAAAACGGAAAGCCACTAGGTGACTTGTGATAACGGTATCTCACGCAAAATAATATTGTCTAGAGCGCTTTTGTTCCACATTTCAATTATCTTTTATCTAATTAAAGATATCACATAATTACTGTAAAATTAGCGGTATTGTAATTTCGCCGGGATGAGGCCTCTTAAGATGCGGACTTACAGATTATAATATAGCATGCAGTTATATGAGGAATCCAATTCGGGTCTCCTGTTCCGTAGTCGAAGATAAAACAAACGCATCGTACGTTAACAGTTCATAAAATGTAATATATAAAGCGAAACCCAAAATGTGCTCACATGTTTACAGAACAGTGTTGCCGAGAGACGAGAAATTTCTTGTATCGTCTCGAAAACTAGAAGAAAGTTACATTATTTTTTTATTACCGTCAAATGGGGTGAATAGAAACACATTTTTGGCTATAGGAGAATATAAGTCTGATAATGTTAAAGATTTCGCGTATCAGATTATTCCAAAAGAAAGGTCTTAATATGCTAATGAATTTCAGTAAACGTCATATTAATTTATCAACTCCACTTTTCTTCACCTTGATTTTTCTTAATGTTTCTATTCACCCCTACCCATGGGGTGAATAGAAACAATTACTTTATTTTCATTGTTGTTTCTTTTATACTATTGGAAAGGTAAAAAAGAAACAGCGTATTTGTTGAAACGAACTATTTATTTGATACATGCAAGATATTAGTTCAATAAGACCAGTATTACATAAGTTACAAACTTATAAAACAATACAATGCACAATATAGGTATAAACGACCATATAGTTTTGATGATATTTGAATAAGATTTAAACCACTGAAATCATCAGGGAAACTTATCATGAGTTGAGTTGATTTTGAGGTTTACGTCCCGTTCAGCAGCGAGGCTATATGAGACGTGGACCTACTGATTAACGTAGAATCAGAACTACATGAGCTCCCGCCGGGAATCGAACCCGGGTCTCCCATGCCAAAGGCGCGTACGCTAACCGCTTAGCCACGAAGGGGCCCGAAAGTTATCATATACTTAAAGCGTGCTGACGAACTCCTAATAAAACCCAACAGTTTCGTTCTGAAAATTTCATTGTTTATGTGCTCTCTTATAAAACACTCCCACATATGCATCATGTTCCCATTTTCGCACTTGGGTGCTGAATAGTCTCATCGAGTTTTAGCTTCTCATTTTACCACAGCAAAATCACCAGCTTTAGAAAACCATAATCTAGTTCGTGATCGTCTGGAATGTTGTCTTCTGGAGTGTTGTCTTTCTCCTCTTCCGACAATACAAAGGTAGGTTGAGTTTCGTTGTGATTTGATGAAAATGTATCATTTTCAGAAAACAAACCAAAACTCTTACCAGAAACATCTATTCGTACTCTCTTCTTCCCTTATTTATTTTTTTCATCTTCTCTCATGCTCCTGAGAAGATCCATAAGGGAACGGTTTACAGTCTAAGATGACTTTTGCTGTTCTGTTTCTTCTCGTTCATTGTCTTTTTTTGGCAACATCCTCAGTATTTGGTCTCACAAAGGGGAAAAATTCCACACTTTTCAAATCCAGCCCTGATATTTTCCTCCTTCAGTTTCACACTTTTTTTTTTTTTCAGAAGACTTGGAAATTTGTTCTTAGAGATGGTTGATACATTCCTATCTGGTCCTTTTTTCTGCTCCTCAAGAATTTTCCACTCCTTGAGGAATTTCAAGAATTTCCCAAGAAGTGTTTCTATTCACCCCACTAATTAAAAATCATAACAATAACCCAATAAATTTAAATTTTGATTAAAAATAATTTACAAAAGGAAAACTTTTACTATGAACGTCAGTAAATGAAACAACAAACTACAAAATAGGCATATGTTGAAATGCAACAAATATGAAAATGTCATACTTACCAAGAAAGTTTGAGGAGCGCTAAAATACCGTGTAAGATTTCAGTAACACATTAATGCTACTGCCGTCTACCTCAATGTTCCCAACTCAATAAAACATTTTGTCTCTGCCCTGGACACTTTAGCCGTATAAGACTATGTTAAGAAATTTCAGTTTTCTTGATTAATTTATCGTCCAGATAAATCCAAAACTAATCTGGGAGTTTTGTTTCTATTCACCCCCATGTTTCTATTCACCCCATTTGACGGTATTAAATTCGAGACGAGGTTGATACGAGAAACTTCGCCAGTCTCATGGGTAACACTATTTTAACCAAATCTTAACCCTCAAACATTGTTTTCGTGTTAAATATGATTCAACTCCAATAAGGAGGTTTAAATGTTGTTTATCACTAGGCCCCAGAAGTTAAGGAAAAATCCTTTTTTACGAGTGGCCGAAGACAAGGCTTAACATAATAAATGTTCATTTTGGGTCATCGTAGGACAGAAAGTACTATTTTCTTTTACCTCCGGTGCTTGGGGTCCCTGTTCGATCCCAGCTCGCGCCGTGTGGACTTTGTGGTGTACAAACACCGTGCTCATGGGTTTTCTCGGGGTTCTCCCGTTTTCTCCCACTTTCTTCATTCCACCATTTCTCTTATCATCACCGTTTCATTTAGCCTAACCGGCATAATCGTAAGACGTAAAACTGAAAGATTTCATTTCATTTTTTTATTTGTCCTTTTTTTGCCTTTTTCGGCGTTTTTTTTGTTTTGTTTATTGGTCTTTTTTTTAAAGCTTTTAATAGATGTTAAGGTTTTTTTTTTCCCCTTCATCTTTCGACAATAAATTTATTGGCTATTAACTCGAATCACCACCACCTCTTAAACATCTTTTTTTTAGTAAAGAAAATTTCAATGATAAGACACTCTTCAACGACTGGACTGATAAGACCAGATCTGCAACAATCACAAGTCAGATAAGGAGGCGTAATAATGTCCTCCAGAAGAAGGGGTGATGGTGGGGAAGTTTTCTTATTTTAGTTTGTACTTTAGTTTGTGGAAGAAGGACAGACCGTTAACCTACCAGAAGCTTGTATTTCTTGAGCGTTATATTCATTAAATATGTAATTCTAATTAAATTGGATCTTATTTTTACGTCTTTTTTTAAAGATATTTTTAGATCTTTTTATAGGTTCTTTTTAGGCAATTTTTAGGTCTTCAACTTCCGAGCCCTATTTATCAAGGATGTTATAAAATAGAGGATCTGCAATACGTATCTTCATCATATGAACTCAATGAAGCCAAAAAACAACCGAGCATCGTCTGAGCCGGTACGTCTGATTGGCTACTCTCTTTTCCGCCATGATTGTTGGCTTAAAACATTGCGATCTTAGTGGCGCGGAGTGGGCAGAGTAGGTGTGGCGAAGCTGTGACGTATGTCTTCACGATTTTGTTGTCAGAGCAGATCCTCTATTTTATAACATCCTTGCTATTTATCATACTCTTCGTGGACTTCTCGCAGTGTTGTAGGGTTCTGATAATTTTTAGGTAAACTTGAAAAAACAAAGGCATACATTTTGTATATAAATTTACTAATTGAGACGCAAAAAAATTTTTGAGATGAGATTAAAAGAAAAGCTATTCGAGTATGAGACGAGTTGAAAAAACTATTTCTCGTCTTATCTCGTCTCACTGGTGACATGGTTACAGAAGAAGGAGAGGAAATTATAGGTTTAGTGAGAAGAGAGAGAAACCATAATTCAGAGATGGCGTTGATCAATGAAAATTTGACCTATGATGATTCACTGACCCATCACCCACCGTGACCTACGATCCACGGCCCACCGTGACCCACGCCCCATCATGACTCACCACCCACCGACCCACCGAAACCCATCATCAACTGACTAAACAGTTTACACTTGTAATAGAACAAAGTTGTGAAATTATCACTAATCGGAGTTTGAATTTCTACGGCCAATGCTTAAGCACTGCTCTGTTACAATACCGGTGGATCTGACCTTTACGATGGTGTGGTATAAAATGGAAAAGTGTTTGTCATGGACCATATTACGATGAATTCCAATTTAATTATCATATAGGCCTATAATTATTTCCTTGTTGAAATACAGATACTTTTCTGTGGATAATAATATGAAATTTGGAAGTCTCAAATCAAGGTAGAGGAGGCCAACGTAAAGGAATAAAAAGTGTAAAATTCGACTGCATCCCGAAAGCCAAGTAGTAAGTCCTATTGCTATTATTACAATTATAAATATCAATATCCAAAAGTGACTGAAGTTCTTCTTTCACTTAGATATACTCATCTCAGATAAGTAAATAGAATCAAATGAAAAAAGAAGGAAAAATGGAGGCCTTGAAAGTGAAACGTAGACAAATTTACCAGTGTTTAGAAGATGCTGTCAACAATGCACTAGAGATCTACACGGGCCGGAATTTTTAGCGGGGTCCGGCCCGATTTGTAAATTTATAATGAGAGACCCGACTCGAGTCCGAAATATGTTTTAGCCTTTAGGCCCCGAGCTCGTGTGATATTCATATGAGCCCGAAATAAGCCCGAATTACAGGAACTTAATAATTAACGCTAAATTGTATTTTTATTTATAATAATTAGAGGTTTAATTTTGCATTTTAAAAGCTTACGTAATTCACAGAGAATGAAATAAAGATTATCATTTACACTTACTCACTAGCCCTATATTAATTTTTAAAGAAAATGACTAGGGATGCGCACGAGACAAGATTTGAGGCTGTCTCGTCTCGACAATGTGCTGTAAAAGTGATGTCTCGACTCGAAAAATGTATTCTTCTCTATTGGAAGAGCTGTGTCTCGACTCGAATTTTGTCAGAAAAATTCTGTCTCGACTCCTCTCGTGCGCATCCCTAAAAATGACCAATCATGTAAATTCCGTCTCCCTTAACCTCGGTGCATAACTGTGTGATGTTAAACTAAATATTTCATTTAATTTAATTTAATAGATTCTCATGAAATGAAATAATTCAAATATTTAAAACAAAATGTCAATGTCTCCAAATTCTTATACAAATGAATATATACTGGACTCACTCAGATAGTCCTCAAAGCAATCATTGTCGATTGCCGTGAAGAAAAAGAATGGAGTCCACACTTTTGCTACTCAAACTTTCACTTACTAAGCTAAGCATGTTTATTTCTGTTACTTTTAGTTTTTCTCTCCTTTACACAGTTATCTTTACTCTTAATTGCACAAAGATAATCAGATTTATTGTGTGGGCGTCTCAAGTTAAAAATTTAGATGTGCTTTGAAAGTTCTTCAGAAATAATGGGCCGATAAATATCGTCGTACAGTATCTTTCCAAAGTTAGGCCCAAAAAAGCCCGAGAAATATGGTTGTAGATGTAGATTTAAAAATTTACGGCCCGAGCCCGAAGTGATTTATGCTTTGTAGACCCGAGCCCGACCCATGGGCCTGGTCTTGCCTAAGCCCGCGGGCTCGGCCCGAGCCCCATGCAGACCTCTACAATACACTGAGCAGAGTGGATCGGTGGCTGAGAGTGGGTCATGGTGGGTAGCATTGAGCCGCGTCCTGTTGACTCACTCACAAATCTTAACCCACTTCATCTCTACCATACTTGTTAGATTATGTTAGCAGATTTGAGGTTCATCATATGTATGATGAATTTTCGTGATTTCCGGTTATTCGTGGATCACTGGATCATATCGGGTCAAGATCTTATCCAGGCAAGATGAAATTATTGGATCTCGCGCCTCGCGGATCTGACGATTTCTGGGTCACAGATTCGAAAAATTCATGACTAATGTTTTATAACTACCCCCTCTGAGTTTGGGTAATACTTAAATTTTAATAAAGCTTATACTAATATAGCATTAACCAGTTGAGAATGCTCCAAGAGCATTGGTAGAACGAATTAAAAAGAATTAATTTTTCTTACTAATTTCTAGAAGCTTTGTGCCAATTGTTCTATATACTTTAATATTATACTCATTAAACAATTCTTGTAATAATATATCTATGCATTTATAATTTCCTTGAATACTAAATTTTTTCCACATGTTATTTTTAATAGTTTTGTTAAAACGTTGTACGAAATGTTGCTTCACGAAGACATATGATCAAAATGGGGGGTTCAAAATTGAAAAATTCGCAAAATATTATCTCTATGACTTACGATTTCCGAGATATGGCTCCTTAAATCTTCGGAAATCGGAACATTTTTGGCCAATATCTCGGAAACGGTAAGAGTGATGAGAAAACTTTAGATAGTTTTTAATGCTGTATAGAATGGACGGCTCAAAATTTAAAAAAAAAAAAAAAAAAAAAAAAAAAATACAAATTACACACACACACACACACGCACACACACACACAGAAAATAGAGAATTCACTAACGAACTTTCAAAGTTCGTCGAAAAATCTTCATTGTTTTAACATATTTTTAAAAAAAGTGGGAGTGATAGTAGTGAAAAGCTTTAAACACTTAATGGACGTTTTTTTGTATTACATGGGAAATACAACATTTGCTGTTTACAATTTTTTTTCTTTTTTACATTCTAATAATTAAAAATTAAGCGGGAAAACCAGTCATAATTTTTGCCTCAAGAGGATTAGTACCAGTTTACCTTGCGATTATTCAACACCTCAAATGAATAAGGAAATTGAAAAAGTCAAGCAACTGGCCGTGAACTTAATTACCGGTATATCGCTTCTGAACATTCGTCTACTCTACTCTTTCACGTGGAAGATTAAAAAAAAAAAAAATCTTAACGAGATAACTACCGTGTCGCATGGCAGCAAGACCATATTTACTATACATTTGGTTAGATTGTTTGGGTTAATTTTCGCCTGATGATTCTTGCAAAATATTCTTCACAAATATAGGTTAATGTGTGAGGTGTGTTCAAAAAGTATCGAACCTTACTTTTTTTCCCGCTTAAACCAATGAAGCGTGGAAGCTTTCTTCAGTGTAGTTTTAGAGGGGTCACTTATGCGCAGTCGTGATTTTTTTCACGCCCGCAGAAAGTGTCAATCGCTAGCAGTCGGCCAACGATTGAAGACGTGTAGTGAGGGATTGTATGATTTCAGTTTTTGTAAAATGACAGAAAAACTTGAGCAGCAATATTGCATCAAATTTTACCAAAAGCTTGGCGATACCCAAGCGGAAACAATTCAATCGAATCAGTACATTTAATTTTGAAGGACACTTTGGGCATGAGGAAAGTGTCCGCGAAATTTGATTCAGGCTTTCATCGCTAAATACAACATTCCTATGTGACGTCAGACTCCCTACTCACCCGACATGGTTCCATGTGACTTTTGGTTATTTCCCAAACTGAAAATGTCCCTAAAAGAGACCCGATTGCAGTCATGCGGATGCGACGGCACGGTTCCTCACCATTCCAGATGTATTTCCAACAATGGAAGTAGTGCTGGGAGAAGTGTGTGCATTACCAACAAAACTATTTAAAGGGGATTAGTGTTTCGGATTTCCAAATCAATAAATGTATGATTGCCAACCAAAAGTTCGATACTTTTTGAACACACCTCGTATGTCCATGGCTATGCCATGAACTACCTCAAAAATTACTTATTTATTTGGGTTAAGAAGTTTACGAATCTACTTTCTATGTTGAAAAGTTACTATATATACATTTTAACCTTTAGCTTAAACGAAGTGATCACTACTTCTAAGAGGAATTCTCCTTGGTGAAATAACACTCGCTGGAATGGTTTTTTAAATCGCCGACAAAACAAATTTGCTTGCGACATTTTAGTAGGTTGTTTGCAGCTGTTTAGCAAGTTGCACTGTAAGAGATCTGGCACCATTTCTTTTCTAGACGCGAGATTATAGCTATGGGAAGAAAAATAGATTTAATCAACAGATGACATAATTAGATGTGAGTTGGAAATGCAATTTTTTTTTTTCGCGAATTGAGCCCATAGAACATTATGATTCGTGTGATAGCCTCGTGTATGTTTACTTTTGACGCACCACTCGAAACAACTGTTCAAAAATTATAATTATTTTTACTAATTTCCTTGTTATTGTCTTCTCTAAATACCTTAATTTGTGCTGAGCGACATGAAAATATCTCACTGGACAGAGATAAAATTCAAGGGGGCCATCAGAAGTAATTGTTGAAAAATTACAATTCTTTTTACGATTAACGTATAAATACAGCGTCTGGATGTATGGTATAAAAACTACAGTGGAAGAAACACAAAACCTGTGCTAGGTAGCCATTAAAAAGCACAAAATGCTACCTAACCGAGTCAGGGTAGGGCGGAGTTCGGGGTCCCGAGCACTTGCGAGGGGTACGTCCGAAGGAAGTAGGCGCGGCCGTAACGGTTGGTATACACGTAAGCGAGGGTAGTGAAAACAAGTAGGTTTTGGTAATGATACGAGTTTCAATAGCACTTGTCATGGTTTCATATTAATAGCGCTCCACTTGTAAATACAAAATATACCTTCTGTACATTGGCAAGAAATACACTGCCAGTGGAAAATATAATCTAATACAGTCATCTTTCATATGTACCCACCAGTGGCGTATTTAGGAAGGGGCTTCCGGGCTTAATTCCCCCGAAATCTTACTACTATAGTAAAGTATATGAAATATCATGCTGAATTTTCACATTTTCAGGCAAAGCTCCACCTGAAAGTTAGCAAAGTCCCCCGAAACAAAATCGTCAATACGTCACTGGTACTCATTTATCCGTCATGAAGCACTTGTAATGATTTTACCCGACACTTGTGAAACTAAATTACAAGTGTAATACTTTGTATTTAATTCTATCGTCTGCAAAATTTTGTTCTTTATAAATATGTCTATTCATGCAAAATATTGAATTTTACCTGTAAATCTTCCAAAATGTGGTGTGCAGAAAGTAAACCAGTACCGATATTCTGTACATCTGATGTAAAGAGATACACAGAGACATAAATAAATAAATAATCTATTTCAGGAGAATAAAAAGTGTTAACTGCAACAGATTAGAAAAAAAATGTCATAAAAGTCAGTTTTTCTCGACTTTCTTTCTCGAAACCTACACTTCAGAGTTTATCCTTAATGGCCGTGTACACCAACGAAGTTGGTGTTGAACTGTTGAACGAGGGTCATAACCAAGCTCGGTGAAAATATCTGTTGCACCAACAACGTTCAAGATTAAGTCTCGGTCAAATGATGGATAAACTTGGTTTTAGATTGAACGCCCAAATTTGGGGGTTTAAACTTCTTTGATCCAAGTCAGTCTGTAGTATTACTAGAATTTGTTATTGTCGTGAACACAATGTCCGAAAGTAATCTTGAGGATTTAGAGCATTTAGAGGAGATTTGGCGTCATAGAGCAATAAAAGATCATTGTAATCCATTTGAAATATTCAGCGAGGAAGATTTTCGAAAAAGATTCCGGTTGAATAAAACTTCAGTTTTAATGTTGTTGGGAAATATTGAAGAGCAGTTAAATTTAGGACTAGCTCAGGAGAGTAATATTCCCGGAATGAGAAACTAAATACGCGGTTCAGATTGGTTGGCGTTATCCGCTTCTAGCCACGTTGCCTATATATAGCAAAAATAAAACGCTTGCTGATGTCGGTCCTCGTGGCCACGCATGTTTGCAAGTGGCTCCCAACATCTTCCTCAATGTGTGAAACTTCTTTATAATCTGCTTTTACAACAACAAAACAGCCGCTGTCATCACATAACCTCACATTACTAAATGAGAATTGGAAACAGATCTGGAGGAACATTTCCTTCAATTTTATATTAACTTCAGCTCGTTCGTTATGGTACAGGGTTGTTAATAACATCATAGACACTAAGGCAAAACGACATCATTTACAGATTACTGACGACAATCAATGTGATCTCTGTGGAAACGTGGATACGCTGGAACATCGTCTCACGCTCTGCAACAGATCAACACAGGTTTGGAAAATCTATTGTGAAATGATTTAATATCTGCGTAAGATCAGCTTCGACTGTATTACTGTCCAGATGCTCCTGTTACCTGATTTCAAGTATTTTCCAAAACAGAAACATCATTCTGTCATTTGGCTGAGCGCAAACACAATTGAATTTATTCTCTCTCCTTGTTCTCCTGAAGCACGTCACACGTACAAGGACTTCCTGTGTTTACGATATGGTAAATTCCCTCCGCCAAGAAAGAAAATATTATTTGCTAATTATCTGAATTATCTCTTCTATGATCAATCTTTATAATTGTCAAGCTTTTTTATATAACATTTTCTTTACTGAGAATGCAATTATAACTGTCAACTATGTAGCTTTATCATTGTAAGTCGACATTAATGTAAATAAAAGATGCATTTTTTAAAAAAGAACGTGCTACTGCTACGGGCCAGCAACGAAAAACGCTTTTGGCGTGGGTTCAAACCCGGCCCAAGGAAATTTTTAAAATCTCTTTTAAATTTTCATAACACTTTTTTCATTAAAATAACATGAAAATAATACTCGAAAAAGGGATTTATTTACTTTTATGCCGATAAGTAGTAGTAGTAGTAGTAGTAGTAAGAATAGTAGTAGTATGAATAGTAGTAGTAGGAACGGGTTAGAAGCCCCCCAGGACTCGTTTTGTTCCACTTTCACCCCCATGATATAAATTCTGTGACCAACTTCAAACAGCTGTCTAGGGTAGCGCGCGAAAAAAAGAAAAAACACTTCCGGGAGTATTACTCTCCCGAGCGGATCGTGTTAAGTTTCCCAACAAAAAGAAAAAAATGTGTTTCTTCTCTAAATTGCTTATTAATTACATTGCGTTTTTATGCAACTGGAACCATTCATTCCCATCAGTCCGTTTACATTCTATAATGTCTTTTTATTTTTCCACTAATGAAATTGCAATATATTTCTCTTGTTCGGAGAAATTTTTTGCTCGTGGTTTCATTATTTTTTCCATCACAATTACGATCACTGAAATTAGACTAGTCACAACTCTATGCACATAATCTCGAAAGTTGAAAAGACCGCCACGCGGTATGCTTTCTTCATTTGTTACTTTGTTAATCGAAGGTTAGAGACAAAAGACGACAACCAATCAGAGTCGATTCTATAAATTGACCGAAGTTTACTTAAACGAAATGTACTGAACTTCGATTTTCAATGGTGCAACAAAAGTCCTGGAACCACGTTTAAACTTGAAAGTTTAATGTTGAACGCGTTTGAGTGAACGCTCGTTTAAACTTTGTTGATGCACACGGCTGCAAGCATGTCTTTTCTTCTTCAGCTCGCTGTAATGTATCGATTGGTACAGTCAGCGACAAAAGTTTTCCCCGCCGTTTGATGAATAACTTCAGAATGGAAGGACAACTTGAGTACCGTTTTCAGTAAATTAAAAAGAATGTAATTTTCTGTACGTTCCAGCCATACCACCGTTATTCCCAAAATACCAGCTATATTACCGTTATTCCCAAAATACCAGCTATATTACCGTTATTCCCAAAATACCAGCCATATCACCGTTATTCCCAAAATACCAGCTATATTACCATTATTCCCAAAATACCAGCTATATTACCGTTATTCCCAAAATACCAGCTATATTACCGTTATTCCCAAAATACCAGCCATATCACCCTTATTCCCAAAATACCAGCTATATTACCGTTATTCCCAAAATACCAGCCATACTACCGTTATTCCCAAAATACCAGCCGTATTAACGTTATGCCCAAAATAATTTTTACTAAACGGAAAGAAATTTTGTTGCTGACTGTACATATATGGCATCTTTGGACAATATTTCATTTCATTTTTTAAAGTTATTGGTAAGTTTTGGGCTTTATTTTATTAAAGCATAGTATGCACTCTCATTAGACGCACACCCAGAAATTTTTGTAGGGAAGGGTCCGAAATTTTGCTTTTAGGAGGGGAGGGTCGAATACATCTATATACTATGAAACCTGTGTTATTCTGCACTCGAAAAGACAATAAGTAATTGTTAAGAGCCTGATATACTAAAAATAATACAAAATTTACAATTTTTTGCTTGTTTTTCATAAGTGGAAGGAGATAATGAAATGCAACTTACTAAAATCATAGATAATGTTATTCTACAACAGAAAATATGAACTTTTGAAGAATTTTCAGTGTTGCCATCCATATAAATTATAGTGTTGCCAAAATAACATTTCCCCTAAAATCTAAGTTAAGGCAGCGACAAGAGAAACAGACTCAACTGCATTTGATTATGTATCATGTTTTTTTTTTTTTTTTTTTGTATTCTGTGAATTACTTTTTAAGTAACATTAGTATTTAATTTTAATAACTGTATGTTAAAACTATTTTGTTTATTACAAACTAAATACAACTCTTATTTAGAAAGTAGTTCACAGCATTCCAAGACAACGTGATATGTAATCAAATGCAGTTGAGTCTGTTTCTCTAGTCGCTGCCTTAACTTAGATTTTGGGGGAAATGTTATTTTGGCAACACTGAAGATTCTTCAGATTCATATTTTCTGTTGTAGAATAACATTATCTATGATTTTAGTAGTTGCATTTCATTATCTCCTTCTACTTACGAAAAACAAGCAAAATAAATGGTAAATTTTGTATTATTTTTAGTATATCAGGCTCTTAAGTAGGCTGCTGTTACCTATATTCTCAGAAAAAGAGTAATATAATAGAACTTGATTCTTTTTATGATAAACGAAAGAGTATAAATGAGTGTAAAAATCAAATCTTTAGAGTACATCAATCATTTCTCTGTTAAACAAAGTATAGTTGTCTTAAGCCTTATCCGGGCAAGCTATTTTTGTAACGTAGACTGCACCTGGGACCTTACCAACTCTATTAGCCTTACCAACTCGATATGTTCATAACTTTAACTTCGACTAAAGATAGAATAATTCAGAATTTTATGGCATCGAAATATTTATGGTTATTAAGAAATTCGAAGAAAAATATGAAGCTACTGGGCCTGGGAGGCCCCGGTTGCCCGGATAAGGGTTAAGAAAGTCAACAAATATCCGTCGAATTACGATTTTTTTTTTTTTAATTTTAGGATTACCAAAATAATCTCAATCTTTTCAAAACCTACAAATGAAGATTTACACTTACTCATATTTAGTTCAACTCTGAACTTCTTGTTTTCGTTGTACACTAATAGTATTTTTGGAAATTCTTTTCGTTTATTATTCTTTATCAGTAGGCTGCAATCTTGATGAATCTATCATTATATACATTGAAGCTAGTAATTAAAGATTTTAAAAACACTCTTTCACTTCTACCCAAAAACATCCGGAGGAAATTACCAGATGAATGATGTTTAAATAAGATAAAACTAATCATATAATGAATCCTGGGTTTTCCCTCTCATCTATAGGTTATTAAAAAAAATGTTCAAAGTAAAATAAAACTGTACGGTTGCAGGCTGTACAAAGCATTTTGCGTGACAGAGTTGCCGTTAAGCTTTGATAGTTGCATGACTCAACAGATGGATTGCCCAGGTTTATCCGCTGCAGTATTTTCAGATTAAAGAAAAGAAGAAAAAAAAAGTATCTGATCTGAATCAAAACTGTTCAGAGGACGAATGAATGATAAACGGAAATAGAACAAAAGTTCCGCCATATTCTATCCATTTCGGATCCAAATCATGACTTGTATCTGAGAAATGTTTCACGCTAGAATGCCCATGAAATGACGTGACTTCTTTTGTGTAAAATAGTAGCTTTCTTTTCAGCGGTACCCTAATTTATATAAAAGTAGAAAAGTGCATAATGGAATGTTTCGAAATAAAATACGTAAATCCTACAATTTTGTTTGTGTTTATATAAAAAAAATCCAAACATGAGACTTATACCGATCGATAGATCTCATTAAGATGATGAAAATAATATGGATGAATGTAAAACCTCATGAGTAGTTTTTGAGAAAATCACGAAAAACAAATTTTGTTGTAAACCCAAAAAACGATGCTACACAAGAACCACGCTACCTATTAACGTGAAGCTGATGCTGAAGTACACCCTCATCAAAAGCTCTTCATTATATGACACTAGTAAGACAACAGTATATGGTATAGTTAGTGAGATAAAGCCCAAAATTACCATGAACTCTTAAACTACCATTAACAAAGCCCAAAATTACCATGAACTCTTAAACTACCATTAATAAAGCCCAAAATTACCATGAACTCTTAATGAGATAAAGCCCAAAATTACCATTAACTCTTAAAAAGATAAGGACCAAAAATTACCACTAACTCTTAATGAAATAAAGCCCAAAATTATAATTAACTCTTAATGAGATGAAGCCCAAAATTACGATTAACTCTTAATGAAATAAAACCCAAAATTACCATTAACTCTTAATGGGATAACGCCCCCAAATTACCATTAACTCTTAATGGGATAACGCCCCCAAATTACGATTAACTCTTAATGAGAAAGTCAAAGTGCGTGACCGAGCTCCCTCGTGGCTAAGCGGTTAGCGTACGCGCCTTTGGCGTGGGAGACCCGTTTCGATTCCCGGCGGGAGCTCATGTGGTTCGAATTTCACGTTAATCAGTAGGTCCACGTCTCATATAGTCTCGCTGCTGAACGGGACGCTAAACTAAAATCACCTCACCTCACCTCAAAGTGCGTGACTCAAAATTACCATTAATTCAGCCCAAAATTATCATTAACTCTTAATGAGATAAAGCGTAATTGAGCTGAGCGAAGCGAAGCTCTTATACTCGGGTTAGCCGTTTGGTTGTCCGCGAACTCATCCTAGACCGTTTGACCGATCTCAACCAAACTTAGCACGCTGATAGAGTATGTCGTGGTGAGTGACAACATAGGTCGAAATAAAAAATCCGATGTACCATGAAGGAATAATCACCGAAAAACGGTTCTTCCTAGACCGTTTGGCCGATCTCAACCAAACTTAGCACGCTGATAGAGTATGTCGTGCTGAGTGAGAACATAGGTCGAAATCAAAAATCCGATGTACCATCGAGGAATAATCACCGAAAAACGCTTGCATAGACTTAACATGGGGAAAAAGTTTTCACGCGATTTTTTTGTCAACAATTAAAAATGGCATTTATTATTGCATAATGGCCAGGAATGATTACGTAGTTTAAGCTCGCTCAGCTCATTTCATTGCAATCGAGTACATCCATTGCATTCCTAGTATTACTATTAACTTTCAATGAGATAAAACCAAAGTGTATGAATCAAAATTGCCATTAATTCAGCCAAAATTACCATTAACTCTTAATGAGATAATGCCAACGTGCATGACCAGAATTCCCATTAATAAAGCCCAGAGCTACCATTAGCTCTTAATTAGATAAAGCCTAAGATTACTATTAACTCTTAACAGGATAACGCCCAAACTTACCATTAACTCTTAAATTCCCATTAATAAAACCCAAAGCTACCATTAACTCCTAATGAGATAAAGCCCAAAACTACTATTAACTCTTAATGAGATAAAGTCCAAAACTACCATTAACTCTTAAATTTTAATTTCTGTTTAACAAAAGTAATGTCCAAAGTTGATACATATATCAGTCGATAGATGGCACCAAGCTCAACAAAGTGAGAATGCTTGACATTAAATTCTCATGTGTAATTTTCGAGTAAACCGAAAGAAACTCATTGTGCTAAAAAAAAAATGTCGTTTGTTGCCAATGTTAAAATAAAGCGAAAAATATATATATAATTGTATACTTTCCGAATCCTTGTTTGGGGACGCAAATAGCAGAATGTGGTAACGTCTCAGGTAACAAACCATAAGGTAGATCTACCAATGAGTCAAATAATTGCATCGGATCTTGCCAGACGACAGTTAAAAGTCTATAGCCGTTGACACTAGCACCACTTATTAGTGTAACAATCGATTTAACTGTTTGGTGGATTTGTAGAGCAACACTAGTGATTCCAAGTTAATACGCAATGTTGCCACATAGTGAAATTTTGATTCCCTATAGTGGCTGACGAAGGTCCCGACGGATATACCAATATATTGTATTTTCGCTTTATTTTGATGTGAAGAATGATGCTCTGTTGTCCATGGTTGCCATTTTTAGAACACCCGATATATATTTAAAGAAATAGACTATTAAGTAACACATTATACCTATTGTTTTCTATATTCTCCTAACGATGACAACTCATACTTCTAACAAGGACAGAGATGCTCCTAACAGTTTCTCGCATAGACCTATTACTTTAAATTAAAGCACTCAGATATGTGTAATTTAAGTATACAGAGTACCAGCTAACCTCATATAAGGCTTCAAGTAGTTTTTTTGTTAATACTATCGTCAGAAAACTGCCCACACAACTCGTAAACTAAATTCTCTTGAGTTTAGTTAGGAAACCAGCTTTAATTCCTTGAAGGGGTGAAAGTGGATGGGTTAGAGACATTTATTTGAGGGGCAGCTATTGTCTGTATAAGCCTACCGAAAATAATAAGTTTCACATTACGTGAACTATATTACAATGCAACTTGTCTCAGGGAAGGGGTCGGACGATGCAACCAGGAGGTGACCACCATCTTGACACTCCTCTAACTTCGTGACCTCTTGAACTACATGTCACAAATGAGATGGCCGACCAAATGGCGTATGTTCAACTACAGGGTGTCCAATATACAATGCAACCCAGACTTCGGGATAGTAGAACTTTTGAACCTGAACCTGAACCTGAAGCTTCATGCATATATTTTTAAACTAGGAAGCAACGATTGAAGTACACTAGGAACCGCACCAGATGTAACCGAAGGTGTAAATCAAGTTTTTTGCAAAACATGTAAATTGACTTATAACTCATAAGTATGGATGTTCTGCCGTTAATTTTCAGTTTGTTTAGTTGGAGTAGCTTGGAAACTATGGGGCAGAAAAAAGAATTTTTCATTTCCACCGATAACAAATCGGATGAGGTCCCTGTAAGGGACAACTAGGAAAATCGTAGTTTTCATAAATTAACACTCTGAATTGGCAACACTATTGATGTTTCAGTGTATCAAAAGGTGTGTTAAGGGTCTGTCTGCACTATGCAATCCCTGAAAACAACGAAAAAGAAACTTTGAAATTATCATGATAAAACTTTTACTTACATGCACCCGGCAACACTGCTATTCATTTCTATGGGGCTACTTAAAGCAAGAGGTATACAAGAACAATTCTCGGTCTATACAAGATTTGGAAACGATCATTCGCAGTGTCATTGTGAACATTAACATATCTACTCTTCGTAAAGTTGCTGCCAACATGGTGAAACGTGTGAACCAGTGTTTGAATCAAAACAAGGGGCTCTTCAGCATCGCTGTAGAGCTGATAACTCTTTCGTGATAGTAGCAGTGTTGCCGGGTGCTTGTAAGTAAAAGTTTTATCATGATAATTTCAAAGTTTCTTTTTTTATTGTTTTCAGGAATTGCATAATGTAGACAGACTCTTAACACATGTTTTGATGTACTGAAACATCAGCAGTGTTGCCAATTCAGAGTGTTAATTTATAAAACCTACGATTTTCCTAGTTGTTCCTTACAGGGACCTCATCCGATTAGTTATCGATGGAAATGAAAAATTCTTTTTTCTGCCCCATAGTTTCCAAGCTACTTCAACTAAACAAACTGAAAATTAACGACAGAACATCCATACTTATGAGTTATGAGTCAGTTTACATGTTTTGCAAAAAACTTGATTTACACCTTCGGTTACATCTGGCAACACTGTGTGGTTCCTAGTGTACTTCAATCGTTGCTTTCTAGTTTAAAAATATATGCATGAATAAAGCTTCATTTTGATATAACCATTATTTGCGTATCGCTTCAGGTTCTAAAGTTCTACTATCCCAAACTCTGGGTTGCATTGTATATTGGACACCCTGTAGGTGATACGTGGTCAGCACACTGGCGCCCGACGCAATTACTACTGACACTTTAGATATCAGATAGCTATTTCTCAACTCAAGTAACCTCCCCCCAATATATTTACAATGCTGAATCAATAACCAAACATTTTGAGCTCTTCAGGAGAAACGAACGGAATCATCTGTACGAAAAAGACCGATTTCTTCCTTTTATATCCATCAAAAATAACAGGGTGATAAAAAAAATATACATAAAAATGAAGCTCCTTTCTAATGCATTTTCTAAAACCTTGAGTTAAAAGTGATTTTCTTCATTTCTGCGGTTATGATCTTTGTGCGCCAATGTTTCAAATAATTGGCGGGTATTCCGTGGAACGTATATGCAGCCTATGCATTTTTACGCGCTACCCTAGCCGTCTATGCAATTTTTCACGCGCTACCCTAGCCAACTGTTTTATATTGGTCACAAGAAAGCAGGTAAGGTTAGATTTACATCGAAATTGCACCACCCGAGAGTGACGTATTATCTCGGGGGTCAGGGTGGAACAAAACGAGCCTTCTAACCTCCTTCGTTTGCTGACGCTCCCTCAGCTGTTTCGCAACGTAAGTAACTTACTGTTTTTTTCACCAATCAAGTTGTGTGCAAAGTCTTTCCCCCTCCATCAGACCTTTGCTTTGTGCTATATGTATGCTATGTGGCGAGAAACGGATAACTCCAACCAATCAGAACCGTGTATTTAGTTCCTATGGCGAGGGTCAAGCGTGATTAGAATATATGTGCAGCATATAGCACTTGAAGCACATTATTCTTGAATTAACTTCCAAGTCATTTGACAAATGTATGTCTTTATCACTTTAGTTTGTAAAAAAGAAAATATTTTTTAATAAGTTCAATTTCATATTAAAAATTGACCCCTTTATGTTACAACTCTCTCTTGTCTTGTAACTGTTATAAAATTTGTCAGACCTTATTAAGAACGAAGACTAATGAGACGTTGAAATAATTTCTTCACCATTTTGATAGCTCTCGCTCAGAAAATGGATGCGAAAGGTAGGCCACTGACCTAATCTCCGTGACCGATGCCTCCAGCACATCTTAAGGCCAAAGGAATGACACGAGTGGCTTTCACTATATTACGAAAGAATGAATAGTGGAAAAATAGCACAGACTGTGCTGTGGACTACCTTGAACTCTTAAATTGCTTATTCTCTTCTTTGAACGTGTCTTCAAGTGGAGCAGAAGGAAAAAAAGTTATATTTTTCTTACAGAAGAAAAGACTAGTTCAATCTCACAAATAGAGGGTGTCCTTGGTTTAATTTCCTGATACATTTGCTTCTGGTGGTTTCCGGGCAAGTCGTTTCCAGGTTGCGCCGAACATGTATCTCTCCTGCAATGCATGCGACAGTTGAGCAACTTCAAGAGGCTGGTCTTTATGAGGACCTCACCCATCCTCTTTGATATTACTGGGTTAGAAGATGTTGAGCCTTGAAACCAGGCGGGCACCCAGAAATTTTTCTTGGAGGGGTACAAGTTTGGGAGGGTCTAATACAGGGCCGGATCAAGGGAGGGGCTTAGGGGGCTATAACCCCACCTCCAGGTGGACAGGGGTCTCCGCTCTGATCAAAATCTCAACTATCTAATACGAATCATGAAGATATAATCATCATCATAAAATATAATATGAAACATATTCAATTGACTTTTCTACAGTACACAGAAATGTATTAGGCAAAGTCAGCAGGGGCCATATATATTTTTCTAGCCCCGGGCTCCAGATGGGTTAATACAGCCCTAGTCTAATACTAGAAGCCAGTACGTCTAAGTGGTATTGGATAAATATTATTGTCCACCCGAAAAGACAATAAGTAATTGTAAAATACTTCCGCCTTTAGTTTCAGGAAAAAAATCATAGAACTAGAATGTTTTTGTAAGAGAAAGAGTACACATGAAGTGAAAGAGCAAATTTTCATGCACTATCAATCATTTCTCTGTTAAACAATTATAGTTTTATTTTTAAAAAGTGTACAAACCTACTTATGTTGAGTTAAGAAGTTTTTTGAGGGGGGGAGGGCGAACTCGGTGGACCCTCCGTTGGTGCGCCCCTGCCCGAGACTGAGGTAGATTGAAAGACCAATTGAGTTTGATAAGTGTTGCTCGCGACACGACAAATAAGGTGTTCTCGTCTCGCTTCATAATTTTGTAGAAGTCTTGCCTTGTTTCGGTTCTCAGTGCTTACCTCTAGTGCGTGGGGTTGTTGGTTCGATCCCCAACCAAGTAATTTTGTGGTGGACAACATCGTGTCCGTGTGTTTTCTCGAAGTACTCGCGTTTCCTCTCACTTTTCAGCCATCTAATCATCATTCACTTGCTTTAACCCGAGAAAGCCCATGCTAATTTTACCCTTAAAAGGCCCAAGGGGTGCCTCTGAGACTCCCTGCTGCATATACAAGCTACCTCAACCCACCGCGACCATTTGTATTTTCCGTCATTAATAGGAAAGACTAGTCACTACTTTGCTATGAAATCATTTGTCAATGGTAATAAAAAATGAACAGTATCAAATAATTGGAAAAGTACATACTTCAATAAGAGCCTCAGGGGGCCTTTATGTTAGTATAAAAAAATAAATCAGAGGTAAAGTAAAAAAAAAAATGCTTAGGAAACGCAATCAGAGGGTGTATTTCAAAGAGATAGAAGCATTCTAGAGCACAGAACACGGGATGAAATATCTATTAAGAATAATGGCATTAAAAATTGACCAGTGTGCCTCCTAAGCGGCCCTTGGGCTGTCTCGTATTAATCATTGTCTCTCTTAGCCAGGGGCGGATATAGAACGGACTTCTGGGGGGGCGGTGGGTTGTAATACTGTTACTTAGAGCTACTTTTAAGAGCTCCAAACTCTGTGATGAGTTTTATATATATATATATATATATATATATATATATATATATATATATATATATATATATATATATATATATATATATATATATATATATATATATATATATATATATATATATATATATATATATATATATATATATATATATATATATATATATATATATATATATATATAATAAGTTCCCTCTTCTGGGGGGGAGCACACGCCCCGATTGCCTCCCCCCCTTTGGATCCGCTACTGCTCTTAGCCGAAAGAGCATAATCATGGGACATTAAACTGAAATATTCCATTTCATTTCTTTTTTTTGTGTAAGTCCTTCTCATCTCGTCCCGATTGGTAAAGTTATATACAAAATTTATATCCTGATTTTTTTTATTTTTTTTTAATTTCAACAAAATTATTATCAGAATTCTTCCGTATCACAAGATCTCCACAAAGGATGATACAAATATTTAAAGTGTATTTGTCATTGAAGCATATTGTGTAGTGACTTGCGCATCTTTAAACGTTGATAAATGCTCTTCATTGTGTTTGTACAATGACTTTATCAGTTGAAACGTTCCCTGATTATGCCCTTTAGGCTAAAGGAGACGAATATGTAAGGCAAGTGAATGATGATAGAAAAAATGGTGGAATTAGAAAGTGGGATGAAACAGCAGTATCTCCGAGAAAATCCATGACACAATGTTTGTCCACTACGAACTTGCTTGGATTGGGATCTAACCAGGGACACCATGCACCAGAAGTAAGTGTTCTACCACTGAGTCAGCATGCTCCCAAAACAGTATTGGAGATCTGAGACTAGAGTGAACTAGTATTGCCCACGAAGCTAATGAAATGTCTCGTCTGGAAAATGAGACAAGAACTGTCATGTTCCTCGTCTCGAATTTAAAAAGGTATTTCTCGTCTCGTTCTTGAGACGAGAAAATAAACGTTTGATAGTTCAAGTAACACAAGACATCGCACCGTAGTCGTGTTTGCCAAAAACGTGACCGATTTGTACACTTTTAAAACAATAAATATTTAGGTTGGAATGTAAAAAAATACACAAAAATTCTGAAAATATATTTCATAAGAATTGTTTGTACACTTCCTATAATCCCGGATATTTAGATATCTATTGGCATCACGGATATCCTGAAGAGAATGATAACCTCGGAGATATATCTAACCTATACTCTTATTTGGGAACAAGAATGACTCTGAAAAAAAAAAAAGGGAAAGATTGTAAATGGAAAATCCTACTAAACATCCTGGTTTCACTGTATTGAGATGTTCCGTAAAATTAAGACTAATCTTGGTTCCACATATATTTAGTCTTTCAAAATCAGATGCTTTCAGATTGAGTTACGAGCTCATTAGTTGTTTTTCGCAGTGAAATCACTTCATTACGTATGCATTCGAAATCCGAAACAAGTCTCATTTAACGAGCCTGCTTCAAAATCTGGTTAAATGTGTTTTTAATATTTAAAAGACGTTATCGTAACTTTAAAAACTGTTTTCTCTACTATAAGGGTGATTATTTTGTCTAAGCTTCACGTCATACATTGGATCCTGAACTTCATATCGCATCTGCTGCTTCAACGTTATCTTTACTCCTTACAATGAGAGTGCGTCACATTGAAATCGGACCTCACTCTCTTGAAATGAAATGAAATTTCTAGCTTTACGATCCACGACTATGATGCCCTCTAGGCTAAAGGAGACGGATGATCAATGAATATGATTGGTTGAATAATATTGTGGGAGGAAACGGAAGAACCCCGAGAAAATTCACGGATATGATGTCTAGCACGAATTTACATGTTCTGGGATCAAACCAGGGACCTCTTTGCATCAGAGGTTAGAGCGTCTACCACTGAGCCTCCGTGCCCAGAATCTCAATCTTTTGAAGATGAGATGATGCTACAGTGCTGTGCCTTGGAAAATCAGCGCCCGGGGAAAATCAGTATACGATGGTGACGCGAAGTGTAAGAAAAATTTTCAAAAATAAACCCTGCTTTTCTTTGAGTTTCACCAATTTTTATTACTTTCTCTTATCATTTAATATATATGTGCGCATGCATTGTCTTGGGGGGCGCGGTGGCTCAGTGGTAGAGCGTTCACCTCTGGTGCTTGGGGTCCCGAGTTCGATCCCAGCCCCCGCCAAGTGAACTTTGTAGTGGACAAACACCGTGCTCGCGGGTTTTCTCGGGGTTCTCCCGTTTCCTCCCACTTTCTTCATTCCACCATTTCCCTCATCTCTCACCCGGGTTCGATTCCCGGCGGGAGTTCATGTGGTTCGGATTCCACGTTAATCAGTAGGTCCACGTCTCATATAGCCTCGCTGCTGAACGGGACGCTAAACTAAAATTAACTCAACTCCCTCATCTCTCATCGTCACCGTCTCCTTTAGCCTAACCGGCATAACCGTGGGACGTAAAACTCAAAGATTTCATTTCATTTTTCATGCATTGTCTTATATGAGCAACATTTTTCCTCTCTCTCTTTTCTTTCCCTCTTCTCTTTTCTCCTCCCGAATTTTGCGCCCTCTTACTTCAGCGCCCGGGAACGTCGCCCCTTCTTCCCCCCACGGAATGATATGCTATCCATGATTGCCAATATAATTAAAATTTTAACATCAAGCACGTACGAGAATAGACGTGGAATTCAAATAAACTCACATGTCCTTAATCTGTTGATAATTTAGGCTACGATTACCACGACCTGAAACTCCCTCAAACTGAATTATCAGCACTGAGGATGAGGTCGAGGTCAAATCTCAAGAAGTCTGGAAAAAAGAAACAAAAAAGTGACAAAAAAGAATGTTAAAATAGTTTAACAAGCATCGTGTCGATGATCAAGTCGTTTGAGTGTTGCAACGGCTAAGGAAGAAGTCGTTCACCTGTGCTTGGTGTTCCACATAGCTTCCTTCTCGTTCCTCGTGTTGGGCTGCGGACGCGAAAGTGATCTTGTCTCTCCCAAGGTCGCACTTTCATCTCCTCGGAGGAGATTTGCTCAACGTCCGAGCCTTCCCTTCCTTCCTACAAATACAGCAAAAGAAAGAAGGAAGGAAATGTGTGTTTATGGGTCTCATGTGTGTCAAGGGTTTTCCAATACAGTACACCACCTCTTTTGGACTTCGGTGTTATAATATAACTATCATGTAATAAACGCGTGTTCTTCATGATTGTTAGTACTTTCATATAATCCCATTTAAGGAAGAAAATAAGCCGGTTTTTCACTTTTTTTTTGAACAACTTTGATAAATAGTCAATTACGTGTATGTGTTTTTTTTTAATAATACAAAAGAGAATTATGTTTTTCGATATATTTGGCGAAGGGAGAAAATCGGTCACTTAAAACCATAACTAAGGCGCACTATCTTGGACATAAAAGAACCATGTCTGTCCGTCTAAATGTTCTGTCCAAATGCAAGTTCTAGCCCACTTACCCTAATGTAGCTAGTCTAGGCCACTAAGTACCAATAGAGCAGGGACAGGATGGACAGTTTCTTTCCCCTGTGATTTAAGAAGGGCTAGACAAAGTGGAAATTAAGAGCTGGAAAAATAAAATGAAATCTTTAAGTTTTACGTCCCACGAGTATGCCGGCTAGGCTAAGAGACGGTGATGATGAGAAGTGAATGAAATGGTGGAATGATGAAAGTGGGAGGAAATGGGAGACCCCTGAAAAAACTCACGCATACATGTTTGTCCACCACAAAGCTCACTTGGTGCAAACTGGGATCGAACCAAGGACCCTATGCACCAGAGGTGAACGCTCAACCACTGAACCACCTCTGCTCGCAATTAAAAGCTGGAGTAGACAGATCGATTGAGAATTAGGGGTAGAGCTACCCGTATATAAAAACTGTGTAGTTATGGCTGCATTACAAATTCTGTTACCCACAAATCGAGAAAAGACGAAAAATAAGAATTTTTCGTCTCGTTTCGAAAATTTTGTAGAATTTCGTTTCGTCTCAGTTCTCGAAGACGTCTTTCTCTTTCTTATCTAGATTCTGGGAAAGTTGGTTTTTTTTTTTTTTTTTTTTTGTAAATTTATGTACAAAAACTTATCCCCTGATTATTTTCTTAATTTTATCTAGAAGTTGTCAGGATTCTTCCACGTCACGAGAAGTCCAACAAGCATGCGATATAATAAGATTTAAACCATATTTATTATTGGAGTATATAATGTAGTTCGTTGATAAATGCTCGTCATTTTGTTTGTACAATCACTTTATCTATTTGCGGTTTTTATACTATGAATTATGTAAGAGTAAAACAGTATTAGATATGTAAGACTTGGAGTGAACTAGTATTATCCACAGGATTCTGAAATTTCTAGTCCCTTCTCGGAAACGAGTCGGAAATTGTCATTTTCTCGATTCGTCTCAAATTGAAAACGGTATGTCTTGAATCTAGTCTCGTTTTCGAGATCATTATATGTATGTGTGAGTGTTCTATCCCAAGACAGGTTTTAGCACACTTATCCTAACGCTGGACGTTCCTAAACGATTTTTTAAGACCCTGGTATGGAGTGTATCGCTTTACGGATCAGAGACGTTGATTGAAAAAGCTGAAATATCCAAGCTGTAAGCATTTGAAATGTGGTGTTGGCGCAAAATGATGCGCATATCGTGAACCGAAAGGAAAAGGAATGGAGACGTGCTAAAGGAAGTCAATGAAGGACGACAGATCATGAAGATAATAGGAAAAAGATCAAACAGCATGTTTAGCCATCTTATTCGGCACTCTCGGAAACGAGGCAGAGTCCCTCGTACCCAAATAAACCCAAAAGAAATAAAAACTGCCTAAAAGAATCAAACTTACGCTTTTCACATCAAAAATCAACGTGCACAGTACACCAAAATGCCGTCAGGTGCTCCCAATATTAGAGGAACTAATCAGTTACCAAATCCACCAATTATGATTGGCATAACTATGAAGAAACGATTGGATCACCGTCTTGTTAGAGGGGAAGGCAGAAGGAAAACCAGGAAGAGGAAGACCAAGGATTGAATATCTAGATGCAGTTACGAAGAAGAGACCTTATCAAAGTATAAAACAGCTCTCCCAAGCGAGAGAAAAGTTTTAAAATTTCCATGTTGCCCACCATCTTATTGTTGAGGTGAACACGAAGATATCCTAACGTAATTAGGTCGGACCGGGGTAGGACCAATTCAAAAGAGCTAAACAAATTGAAAATTAAGAGTAGAGAAATAGGTTGAGAATTATATTTTTTAGGGATGCTTCGAATAAATAAAAAAAAAAACTGTTTAATTATTGCTTCATTACACAATCACTTATAGACGCCAATAAATATTGCTCTGATAAAAAGCGCTCTGATTTTGTACCTGTAGAGTGTCAATGAGTCGTAACCTTCACATAAGGATAAAAGGATCACCTCCACTATGTAACACCCACTTCCAGTTGACGGAGGCCTCACCTTTACGCTCCAATGGGTTTGCTAATAGTTGAGTTGGAATTTAGCATTCCTTTCAGTACCGAAGCTCTATGAGATGGACGTGAACTTTCAGTTGAAAGATGGAATCCGAATCATTATAGCGTGTTCAAATTTCAAGACACATCCTCCGGGAAATCAAGCACACCTGTGGGACCCTGTCCACTCAAAGCTTGCGCTCTGGCCACTAGACCAGCGAGGGTGGAAGTCTTTTACGCTCAGAGAAGCGACATGAAGAAACAGTAGGAGTGAAAAAGGGAACATGAAAACAAGATGAAGAGAAATATTGACAGTGTACGATGGATCCATGAGTATAGTACCTGCTAAATAATTGGATTAAAAAAAAATAGGCAGTTTTATGTGAGTGCAGCATTTAAATAATTTGAAATACAAATCAGCAAAATCAAACAAAATTAAAGTTCATTAAAAAATAATAACTCTCCATATAAATCATTGGGTTAGAAAAAAAGAAAAGAAAAACAATGATGCAGTTCTTCAATATCATTAAATAATAGCGGTTAACAGATGAAAGATAGGTATAATAAGGAAGCATACTGTATGAAAATAAGTGTGAAACTTCTAACACCAAAGACACAAGCACAACCTATTAAATCAGAAAAGAAGGCAAGAAAGTTGTCGTAGTAATAAGGTAGGTGCAGGTAAAATACACCATGTTAAGGGTGTTGGATTTTTTTTATGGCTTCAATTTTCATGAAACACAAAGAAACAAGCATGTATGTTGCAGAGTAGCCTTTTCCGCGTGTAGGAAAAAAAATGTGGTTATGATGCAACTCACTTCTATTTTGTACCCAAGGTAAAAGAAAAAAAGTATTACAAAGTGGCGTATTTACCAACACGTCCAGGTAATTACGCCAAGTCTAGGATACTACTAGAAACCTGTAATAAATCTTGCAGCTGCTTACATAGTTTGTATTATACGAACTCAAATATTACTACACAACATGGCTGAAGCAAAAGATAGAATAACCAAAGTGCAAGATGAAGATAGAAAGATAAAATGTACAAACAATAATCTCTAAAGTTGAAATGAAGTTCCAAACTGAAAAGTTTTAGTCCATGAGAAGATAAACAAACAGTGTCACTGTACTGTGACTTTAAAAAAAAAGAAAAAGAAAAAGAAAAAACTTACATCGATATTATATGAAACATATAGGACAAATGAAAACATCTTTGTCTTCTGCAGTCAGTTCTGCACAAGCCCTGGCGTATTTCGCTGCACCTTGGTATTGATTTAGCAGCCATGGAATCACAAATACTGAAATTACACTTACAAACAAAGTGTTTCTAAGGTGTATATTGCTGTAAACAATCAGCAATGTTCTGAGTTAGGATGGTACTAATAACGGATTCTTACCTCTATTGAAATAATAATGTCCTTCCACGGAATCTTCGCTAGGCAAACAACACCCACGGCGTGGTTGTCTGAGCGCTGTCTCCCGGAGTATTCGTCAAATCGGACTTGTCCAAGACCGTGGCACATATTGGATGCGGATTTTAGCAGATTTAGTCGAAAACGTTGCGGCACTGAACACTTGGTGTATTTAGCTGTACTGGCGTATATACCTGCAGTTACCTTATACATATATATGAGGGTGGAATATAAATGGGCGTTTTATGTGTTTATCAGGTTTTTTCTTATGTTATTTCTAATCATAGTTTAAATATGGCGCACTTCAAGCCCACAGGTTTAAAGAGAGAGGAAGTCATCTTGATAATGTGATGTCAATGCAAAAGAATTCGGTCGAAGGTTGCATTATTAAGACAATCGGTCACAAGTTGGAAGGCACCATGTGAATCACATATTCCTTTCAGTGCAGTTCCTTGAGGTTCGAAATTAGATAAAAATTCAAGTCTAAGTTATAACAATAATCTGATAATACAAGATATCACCAATACAACCAATGCCAAGATACAATCATACAAGACACTAAGTTTATATAGTATCGAACGGGTGTTATTCTACAGCCGAAAATAAAAAAAAGCCAAGTAATTTTTAAGTTGACAACTATATTCTCACGAAAAATGATAAAAAAAAATTAGATTGTTTTTATTGGAAAAGAAATAGTGCAAATGATGAATAAGTTCAAATCTTTACTCCATTCTCCATATCAAGTGTTTATGTGCTGAACAAGCATAGTTTGATTAAGAAAACTGTACAAATGTATGTCGAGTTTCGAAGATTTTTTTTCCAGACCCTGTGGACCCCCTAGTGGATGCACTCCTGAATGCAGTTGGTAGTTATCATTTTTCTGAATACTTCAGTAGAATATTTATTTATTTATTTATTTGTGAACTGTATATGAGGAACTATATTAAATAGAAATCAACATAGAAAAATCGAAAGTCATGAGAATATTCCGTTGAAACACGCCTTTACGGGTTAGAGTAGAACAAAAAGAACTTGAAGAGGTCGATCATTTCAGGTATCTGGGAAGTATTTTTGACGAGAGATGCTTATTGCACCAAAAACATCAGGTCATGAATTGCCATAGCCAAAGAAGCATTCAACAAGAAAAGGTCACTCTCAACTAGTAGCCTTAATATTGGATTAAGGAAGAAATTGGAATAAGGAATAAAGTGGAGCATTGAACTGTATATGGTTCATAGACTTGGACATTACGGAAGTTAGAAAAGAAATATTTAGAGAGCTTCGAAATGTGGTGTTGGAGGAAGATGGAGAAGATAAAATGAGCAAAGAAAGTAACAAACTAAGATCTTTTAAAACGAATAGAAGAGAAGAGAGACACTTGTAGCCAACATCCTTCGTAGGAAGGCTAATTGAGTTGGACACATCTTGCGAAGAAATTGTCTTCTTCATACCGCCATAGAAGGAAATATGAAAGGGAAGCGAGGAATAGGAAGAAAACAACAGTTGATCGATGACTTGAAAAAATAGAAGAAAATATTGAGAGTTAAAAGAGGAAGCTGAAAATCGAGAAACGTGGAGGAAACATTTCCAGACCCTAACTTATTAAAATAATAATAATAATAATAATAATAATAATAATAATAATAATAATAATAATAATAATAATAATAATAATAATAATAATAATAATAATATGAGAAATATGCATTATTAAATAAAAAGTGGATTATATGTCTCACTAGCAGCGTTCACCCCGCTTCGCTGCGGTCACCCCGGAACGCAATAAACTTTGTTACTTAGATAATTTTTACTTTTTCGCTTTCAAGTGATATGATAAAAACCATAGAAGATTGCATTAAATGTTAACATTATATCGCCTGTCATTTATGTTAACCCGCCCCGCTTCGCTGCGGTCATCCCGGTGCTGGCATATTGTAAAAGTGTCTGTAAAAATAAGCAAATCAATTAAAAAATTTTAAACAGAAGATTCAAGCTATTTTCCGCTGTATATCGCCTGTCATTTATGTTAACCCGCCGAGTGACACGGTCATGCGGGTTGCATATAAATACGTTTATTTTTACCTATGATGAACTAATAACAAAGGATTTGTACGTTATGGACACTTGAATGGTCAATTATCTCAAGACACTGGTAATTAAAAATTAAAGTGATATGATAAAAACCATCTAGGGTCCAAATCCTAATAACCCCCCAAAAATGAAAGAAATTGGTTCAGCCGTATTAGCGTGATGAGCGGACAAAGGATTTTGTACGTTCTCTTTTATATATATAGATAGATTTCTCCTAACATCTCACAGTGAAACATTCCTTACAGTGACGCAAATACTTTTTGAAAATAAATAAATAAACAAATAAAAATAAGTAAATAAATAAATAAAGTAAAAATAAAAATAAAAAGAAGGTAAAGAAAGAAGAAGAAAAAGAAAAAGAATTACGCGACACGTGTGGTATCGTCCTTTGCAGTAAGTGCTTGAAATATAAAATTAGACCTTTAGGCGTCAAACTAAGAAAGGACATTTGCGGTCGTTTAGTTAGAGAAAAGGTAAAGCAGTCTCGACGGATACGCAACCACTTCAGCACAACTTTACACGTGAGATCATGTACGTTATAATCACTTCCTTGTTGTTGGTGGTTAGTAATCTTCCTTTATTATTTTTTAAACAAACCAATTTTTGAATTGACACATTTCAATACTTTCTTAACATCTTTTGAGATTACATAGGCCTACCCAACCAAGGCCTGCCTTACATTATAGGATAAATCCTAGGAAATCTCTTTTTCCAGAGTCAAAATCTCAACCTGTATGGCATCAAATCACATGACATTTCTTACGTTCTGAACGATCCTATGCAGGCCCGAAACCAGCCAGAGAGGTTTGGGGGGCCATGAATATGTTAGGGGGGGGGCAGTCATTAAAAATTCTCTTATAGATATCTAAATTGTGTTTTTCGTATTGAGTCTTCAGGGGCCACGAAAAGTTATGGGGAGGCCAGCCCCCCTAGTCCCCCTCTGGTTGCGGGCCTGGTCCTATGAGATTTCTCTTGTTTAGAGCACGCTCTATTTCGAAAAAAATCCTAAGATTTTGATTTAAGCGACATCAAGTGAGAGAAAGTGAAAAATTTATTAACACTAGAAATCAAGGATGTAAAATAGAGGATCTGCCTATACAACAAAATCTTGAAGCCATACGTCACAGTTTTACCACCCTTACTCTGCTTATTCCGTCCAATACGAGTGCAATGTTTTCAGCCAACATTCAGGGTGGAAACGGAAGTAGCCAATCAGACGATGGCGGAAACAGAGTAGCCAATCAGACGTTGCGATACTGGGTTTCTTTCGACTTCATTCAGTTAATAGGATGAACATACATACTGTATGGGCAGATCCTCTATTTTGTAACATCCTTGCTATAAATCATTAAAGCGATAAAAGTTTTGTATTTATTTTAGCTTTACGTCACCTCGTAGAACTGCATCAGAATATGTACACGCATATTATTAATCTTTATACAATTATTTGGGTATACGGTAAGAAAATAACACTATAGCTTGTGTTAGAGAATCATTTAAAGCAAGGAAAGTGCTGTTTTGTTTTTTTAACTTTACGAGACCTCGGAAAACTGTACGGTTGTTTCTTTTCATTTGAATATCATAATTAATATAAAACATAATGTTATTCGGACTGCAGTAATGCTGTGTTTTACGGTATGAGCCACTTGAACTGCTATGCATTGTGGATCAACATTCGTTATGACAAGGGAAATCTCTATGTGTATGGCACGAAAAGACAGGATTTTCTTTAAGATTTTTTATAAAATTTTTCCTAAGAGAATTCATAGGACTTCTTCCATCGTGTATAGCTCGCCTAACAAGCTCTCGTACTGACATCGCATTTGTTTTCCTTCAATTTTCAAGTTTCTTCTTTCATATTGGTAGACATTTTTTTTTTAAAGTTTAACGTTCCACAATTATGCACCAATGCTAAGGGAGATGAAGTGGGAGAAGCATAATGATGGAATGATGAAGTAGGAGGAAACGGAAAACCATGCATCCGGTGTTTGTTTACCACAAAGCCTACTTGGCGGGAGCTGGAATCGAACCAGGTATCCCACGCGCGAAAGATAAGCTACCACGGCCCCTAAATAAACAAATTCACTTTTAGTCACGTCACCAAACAGTACACATTAAGATCTGACTAACTGATTAACCCTTTAAGGACGACTATTTTAAATTAGTCTTTCCTCAAAGGCGAAAATACAGTAAATCGCCGCTTATCTGCGGAATTGGGTGGCAAGGGCACCGCGAATAACCCGAAACAAGACTAAAAATGAGGGACAAACACGAAAAAAAATCAACATTAAAATGTTTTATTACACAAAAAATATAATAAAACTTTTAAAATACGTACAGTACAGCAGAAACCTTTGCTCCACGTCTACAGCACTAAAATAAAGAACAATAAACAAAAAAGGAATAGTGTACTGTAAACAAAAAGGGTTGTTACACCTTAAAAAAAAACAATCACTCGTTTTTGCTTCTCGCTTTGGAAATACCTTTTCTTTCTTCTAGATTGTACTTTCCTTAAAATGAGTTTTTCTGCAAGATTTTTTTTTTTGTTGTTGTTTTTTGCGGCACTCGTGGATAATCGTGGCTTTACTGTAAATAATAATAATAAAAAAAAACAATTTTCAAACTGAAGTTTTAATACAGTGAAATCTCTGAATAACGGGTACCGATTGCACATAATTATTTGTCCGTAAATGAGGCTGTGCGTAATAGAGAGGTTAAGAAAAATAAAATTGCTCACAGCTCATTCATTAATTGTGTTTAGTATCCAGTAAACAGTTATAAATGTAAATACAGTAGAAGCTAATACCGAAATACCGTACTCATTATTCAAATTCCCCAGGGGATGATGGGGAAATACTCTTTAAAGGAAAACAAAATCATTGCTAAGTTTATACGAGTGAGTGTATTGCAAAACATACTTCACATGTGGTAATTTTCTTTTTTTAAGTACATGTCAACCCATATAAAAATCCCTTAATTTGCATACCCACTTTACCAAAAGTAAAAGTAAAACAGTAATAACATGCAACATTATTGTTAATTACTGATAATGTAGGAATAAATAGAACTCACGAATCGTGACGGTTTACGAATTTCTTGTGGAAAGGTTATATAGTAATTGTATGAATGTACACTCATGTTCAAAATGCTTGTCGCATATCTATAACTGTCTTCGTGTAAGAATATAATTTGATAATGATTTTGCAGGGTACTTTTAATACTGATACTATTAGTCGTTCTTTCAGAAAAAAATGTTCCGGGGGCACACTTATTATTCCGGGGGGCGGCACTGCTGGTACTTTCCTATTTATTATTATATTGTAGACGTATTATTTTGGTCTCTTCCGGGGGGCAGTGCCCCCCAAAAAACAGGTCTGGAAGAAACACTGGATACTATGTGTATAATTGAGAAATATATATTTGTGGTAAATTTCATAGGAAAAGAATTATAAATACGAAAATTAGAATGAGTAAATCAAAATGTTGCTAAATGAACAAGAAAGTTTTGTTTTCGTTTTATTGTTCATATTTTCTGCTCTTTTGACATGAAACTTTCCACATTAATGTCTTTGCCGATTATACACATACTAACATTATAAGAAATACCTGGTGAATTCGTTATCAAATTATATTCCTACAACAACATGTTTATAGACATGCGACAATAATTTTGGACATGAGAGTACATCCTACGGACGCTAATTCCTACTCGAAATTTGCAATAGTTCACTAGATCAATTATTCCGGCAGTGCTCATTAATGAAGTGAATCCGTTGACAAATTAACGGATAACGGTGACTTAACGGTGGCTATCCATATCTCATTTTCTACTATTGAAGTAGAATTAGTAGAAGTTACACATCTCGCCGTTAGATGGCAGCAAACGTCCTCCAGCGGTTGACATCTACCCAACGAAATTGAAACTTTTAGTGCGTGATTCTTTTTATTGTCCATTACAGTTTATTTATTTTAGTATATTCATCTCTAGCATATTTTTCTTGATTACTTTCTTTTGCTGTAAGATGTTTTATGTTTTAACGTAGGTTAAGAGCTTCCTTGTTGTTTGCAATCTTCCTTTACACTTCTCACTCTCCTCTTGTAAACACATCCAGGTTATGGTTATCTTTCCGTTCTTGAACTTTCTTTTCTTTATTATTCTCTGGATTATGATTTATTAATATTGTTTAATATTGTTAGTGTGTAATATCTGGTTGATTAATATTGCCAGCATATAATGGCGTATCCAAAAGTTTGTCAAAGGGTGTTCAAGCTGCTAAGTTTATATAATATCAGGCAGCGACGTAACTAGGTTAGTTGTCGCCCGGGGCAAGAACTCGCCTATGCACCCCCCTTCCTGACCAACCAAACAAAAACGCTCTCCGCCTACACCTGATATTGGCATCACACAGTAATTCTCCTATTCCATTTTTTTTTCTTCAAGTGGTAAAGCTCGATTTCAAAATTGCAGTACATAATTTAATTTTTAATACAAGATAATACACCAAACTAATTAGTATTTGATTGCCAAATAATCTGAGAGTAGCGTGCTTGACATATTCCTATAGCCTTATCATAATAACCGCAAATCACAATGTTTTTGGAATTATATCGGGATGTGCATGTGTAGAATGAATCAACACTTTGTTGTTTTAGAATAGACATGACAGACAGTCAAGCTGTTGTCTCGAGTATTATACTCAGACATTTTGCCAAACTCTTAAATTGATTGAAGTTAAATGAAAACATAAAAAGCTTAACTAAAATTTAACTTTGCGGGCTCTTTTAGCTGCAAAGGCTTTTACAATGTCCTCAAAAAGATAGCTAACTACGCTCTATAGATATGATCCTAAGGTTGGTGAGTCGTTGTTGTCCTGTTAAGTTTCTGAGGTAATTTTTTATGATATGTAGTTCGCTAAAACTCCTTTCCTTGCCTTATAGTGAAAATAAATATTTGCCCAGTTTTGCGCCACCGCAATCCGGCGCCCGGGCCACAAGCCCCGTTTACTCCTCTCCCTTTAGTTACGTCACTGATATCAGGTGTTCGTTTACTTAATATAGTAAATGCTTATTTTTTAATATTATTGTGCTCAATGCGAAGTTAAAACCTCGATATCCCCCCCCCACCCCCGTTGTGTATAGTATGTTCATCCAATAGGAGTGCAGTTCGGCAAATGTCTTTGAAGTTCCCATGCTTAATTTTACAACAGTATTTCTTCCTCCCTCCATCCCTCCTTTGACCACATTTGCAGGGTGGCAATGCCTTAATACCCACTATGTTGAACAGCAATATTCCGTTCACTAACTGAAAGGACAATGTTTGGAACTTTGGCAACTCAGACTCCACGTGGACTTGACAAGCGGATGTCAATTGTTTGAAATGAGGATTCTGGTTGACCATTTATAGTTATCGTGGGTGTTTTCCGCAAGTTCCCGACGACGATGACTTATTAATGGCACGAGCCACACAATACGTAGAAGGCAGCATCCTTTCTTTATATATAGTAAAATTGCTCGAACCATCCCCACGCGGCTACAAAGGAAGCGGAACACAATTGAAGGAAACCGCGTGTTTCTTTGTTACATGGGAGGGATAATTCAACATGTCCTTCCAGTTGAGGGTGGCCTGCCAGTTGACCTGCTGAAAAAGAAAGCGATGTTGCAATTTTCATCCTCTTGCTTACTGTTCTTCAGTAGTCTTCGCAGAAAGACAGATTTATCTAGTTGTTTTTTTGTTACTTTTGTTTTCATTGCATCCTCCTTCCGTCTCCTTTAGCTTGGAGGGCATAATTCTGGGGCGTTAAACTGAAATATTTAATTTAATTTGAATTCGTTGTAATGAAAAGAAAAAAGAAATCAATCATTAGTTTCATGATATGTGCTTATATTACTCTTAAATATAGCATATTGTTAATATTATGTAACTTCCATAACGATACCGCTTGTACGAACCAAACATGTTAAGTAGTTCGCCCCTGTCCTCCCCCTCCCCCCCGCAAGGCAATGCCGCAGAAGCCTGATGAGAAAAAAATACAATCTTTCTTTGCCGCTCCCAGAAATCCGTCCTTGACCACCCCTGTCCATACTATTATACTGAATTCCTTTAATTATTGTTGTGTTTTATTATTATTATTATTATTATTATTATTATTATTATTATTATTATTATTATTATTATTATTATTATTATTATTATTATTATTATTATTATTATTATATAATGTATCCATCGGTAATAAAAGTTTAACGATGGCAACAACGTATTACTTCGACACCGAACACGTGCCGTTTATGGCTTATTTGGAGTGTTATTTATGAGGGTGGTTAGGGCAAATTTTCTGCTTGAGTACAAAGGAAGCCGGTTGGGGACGAATAGAACGTCTCGACTATACGAGCTGCGCTTCGGTTGAAGAAACAAACTATACACTCTTGTCAGTGTGCTCTAACATTTGTGTAAATTATCGTGTAGGTAGCTATATGGAAAAAGACACCTGCATACTTTTGGCTCACATTTCATCCTGAGTACTATGCCGGCAACCAGAGGGGGGCTAGGGTGGCCTGGCCCCCCCAAAATTTTTGTGGCTCCTCCAAACCTTAACACAAAATGCTATTATTGATATACAAAACGCAATTTAGCTATTGATAGAAGAATGTTTAATGACTTGCCCCCCCCCTAACACATTCATGCACCCCCCAAACCTCTGTGGCTGGTTGCGGGTCTGCTGCGTACTGTAAATGTCCTCTGTCTAAGGAACTGTTTTGAGTACTAACACAAATGACAGAGAATTGGTTTTGTTGTTGTACTATAAACGTCGCGATATAAATAAAAAGAAAAATACAAGAAAAATGCCTTTAACTTACGTCAAAGCTACTTCAGGTAGCTAGAAGGAGTACATAGTACAAGGTTAAAGTATACCGTAGTTCTTGTATTGATGTTTTCGGGCAGAAAACAGTCTACCAAGAAGGAAAAATAAAGTAATTAAAAGGATTGCTGAAAATTGCGAACAGTTTGAGTAATGAAAGAATATATCCGTGAGATATTTGTCGCGTATTTGAGAAAAGAAAAAAAAAATAGTAACCATTCCGCATGACTTGCTCTTCTGTTTTAGGCCTTCAACTCGCTGGCCTCAAAAAGCCCCTGCAGAATATCTTGCAATACATGAAAATTGTTGCAATTTTTTGTAATTATGTAAAATATGTAATTATATGGTTTTTCCGGCCATATGTAATAGGAAGCAAAACAAACATATACGGTAAGTCCTTCGCCTTAAGACAATGTGGGTATTTTAAGTGAAAGGAATCTTGTAGCTGAAAATAAAAACTAATCATGACAACGTGTGTTAACACGCAGTAAAAGTTAGTTTATGTGCAACTAGTGAAAAACAAAACCGCAGTAGACATAAATGATAATAGCGGAATGGTTGCTTCCGAGGTCTTTGTGTTAAGGATCTTCTGTTTATTTTTGAACGGAAGATTTCGTCACATAATAGTAAATTTCACATAAATATGTTCAATGTTATTATTCGTACGAGGGGCATACTGAAAGTTGTGAGCAACATGCTTTCACAACCATAATCTTTAGTTGTACGTGAAACAAGTACATCATCTCAATCTACAGACCTTTCATTCTTTCTTTCCAGATGTTGACGCTGTTTGTTGCTAGCACGTGATCACAGGCAGGATTTCCAAAATGGCGTGCAGCGATGCTTCGTTTCGACAGCGTACTGTGATTGAATTTCTTATTAAAGAGGACCATTCTGCTTCTGAAATTCACCGCAGACTGCAGCGTGCCTATGGAGGTGTGTGCATGGTTGCCAGCAGTGTTAAGATGTGGGTGGAACATTTTAAGGATGGAAACACGAGTATCGAAGATGAGACTAGCAGAGGGCGCCCTCGAACTGCCTCCACGGAACGCAACAAGGTAAGGGTTGATGAGCTGATTAGGTTAGGTAGGCATATCACTGTGAATGAAATCGCTGCAAAACTTGGTGTTGGACATAATGCGGTGCAAGAAATGATTCACAGTTTAGGTTATCGGAAGGTTTGTGCCCGTTGGGTTCCACGTTTATTAACCGAGGACCACAAACGTCAGAGACTAACCATTGCCCAAACCCTTCTTCAGAGATTTCGACATGAAATTGATGACGTTTTGACGAGTATTGTGACTGGAGATAAAAGCTGGTTCCATCATTATGAACCTGAAACAAAACGACAGAGTATGGAATGGTACCACTTGAATTCGCCACCAAAGAAGAAAGAGAAGACAGTGCAATCGGTAGGGAAAGTTATGGAGAGAGCCTTCTGGGATGCACAAGATTGCATTCTGGTTGACTTTCTTGAGCTTGGACAAACCATAAATTCTATCCGCTACATCCAGACACTTTTGAAGCTCCGTCGCGCCTTGCGTGTAGACGTCCTGGAAAGAAGATCATCCTTCAACAGGATAGTGCGCGTTCGCATACTGCACGTGCCACTATGGAGCAGCTCAGGAGATTTGGGTGGGAAACACTTCCACATCCTCCCTACAGCCCCGACATGGCACCCTCCGACTACCATCTTTTCGGTTTTGTGAAGGAACAGATGCGAGGCCATCGCTACCAGATACTGGAGGATATTCGGCAAGCAGTGCGTCAGTGCCTACGGGTAGCTGAGACGGAATTCTATCGCAGGATTATTTTCTAACTTGCAGAACGATGGGGAAAATGTGTGCAAAATAACGGAGAGTATGTGGAAAAGTGAAAGAAAGGTTTGTAGATTATATTTGGTATATTTTGTATCACTTACAATTAAAGATTACGGTTGTGAAAAAATTGTTGCTCACGACTTTCAGTATGCTCCACGTATTTCGATAGTAAGATAGACGTAAGTAGATGTTGCTAGTGGTTGAGGAATGGGGAGGAATGGTCGTTTACTTCTGAGAGTTAAAGATCTTGTACTGATATTGTTTATTCTGGTTTTTAGGTTCGTTCTGAATAGTGTTGCCAACGAGATGACCTGTAAGCCTGTCTCGTGACGAAAAGATGTCATGTCGTGAACGTAGGGGCTATTGTCTCGTCTTTTAAAAGTATGGATCGTTTCATCTCTTTGGCAACACTAATTCTGAACCGACTGTCCCCCACTGTTCTTGCACTATACATGACAACTTAATAACAATCGCTCTTAGATTTTTAGCTCCGAACTTTTACCTCCGAGTAATTCGAAAATCCATATCCATTATCACAGTACAGCAATGATTGTACAACTTCTGTTCAGAAAGTTTGGTGAACGTATCTATATTTCAAATGGATTATTGTCTCAACTGAAACAGCAAGTAATGCTGTCCGAAGTAATCCTCGTTGATGGCAATGCACTCCTGTTAACGGCTGTACAAGTTCTGAAAACTCCTGGCGTACTCATGGTTTTCACCTAGGATGTAACATTACGTTTAACGTCCGAAATGTCCGAAAACCTCTGGTCCTTCAAGGCTGATTTCAATTTGGAAAACAAGAAATAGTCCGGATGACACAAGTCTGGGGAGTAGGGTGGATGATTGAGTGACACAACTCCTTTGTTGGCCACGTCAGAAGGACAGTGTACGGCACGAGCATTGTCGTGGAGTAGGGTCCAGTAGCCTTGCTTGGTGTACTCGCTTGATCTATTTTAGCAGACATTTCAGTATATTTACGTATGTAGCATGGGCCGCATTTAACGTGGTGCGCTCAGGGAGGAATTCTTTATGGATAAGACCCTCAGAGTCGTAAAACACCACGAATATTGTCTTGATGTGGGATCTCTTAATCCATACTTTGACGTTTGCTTTCGAAATCGTACTTCAGGCACCAGGTCTCGTCGCCTGTGACGATGGTTTTTCAGGAAATTTAGGTTTCGATCTGCTATGTCGATGTGGTCTCCACAGGCGTCAAGCCGAAATTGCATTTGTTCCGGCGTCAAATTGTGAAGCATGAGTCGGGAGAAAAGCTTGTGTTTATCCAAATCCTGGGTCACTATGAAAGGGGCCGTCTTATAATCAATTCCCACATCCTCCACTATCATTCGCACTGTCACACGATGATCCTTGGCCGAAAGTTTCTTCTCTTTCTGTACGTTGTCCTGGGTGCGTGTAGTTGCATGCTGGTCAGTTCCGGGGGACATCTTCCACGGTGTCCCGCCCTTCTCGGAAACGTTTAAACCACTCATAAACACACTTCGAGGTGACAGCACGTTCTTCGTAAACTATTATCAGCATTGTTTGAAACAGTACAGCATATTCGTTCGATGCTCCATTTTGGAATCCATTTTTAGTTTCGATCACGTACACTACACCTTAATTCTACAACGTGCTTTTTACACACATATAAGCACATTTGCAGCGTCGCCGCTCGAAAACTTGTTCAGATATATGTTGACCAGTCCGGCGCGGGATGTAGCGGTGGCGCACTCTTACAAGCGTGAGCAGTATGACGTCATTCACTGAATTTTCTGGACAGAAAAAGTGAAATGAAATCTTTTGAGTTTTACGTCCCACGGTTATGCCGGTTAAGCTAAAGGAGACGGTGATGATGAGTAATGAATGAAATGGTGGAATGAAGAAAGTGGGAGGAAACGGATGAACCACGAGAAAACCCACGCTCACGGTGTTTGTCCACCACAAAGTTCACTTGACGGGGGCTGGGATCGAACCCGGGACCCCAAGTTTTCTGGACAGAGATTGTATTACATTGAAGTTTCAAAACCGTATGCAGGAAAAAAATATATGAGAAGTGCGAAGCAGAGTCATTATTAAATATAAACAATTAACATTGTGACAGTGTACACCACGTGAAGCTGGTTTTTATTCAACTAAACTCCATAACAAGCTATATTTTACCAAGCGTAGGCTTAAATATAGCATTTTTTTTCTTAAATTAAATGAAGAATATTTTAAAGATCAATTTATATTTGAAGATAGAAAATATTTAACGCTTTAAATTTGTCGAGAATAAAGTCACTTCGTTACATCTCTAGGTTATATTCCACTGAAAATTAGTATTTTTACACCCTGAACATTATACTAACCCGCTAATCCCAACAACACTACGGGTAATCTATCAAGTAAGGATGTTGTCTTTAATTACTTCCATAGGAATACATTTTTGATTGTCGATTTCTTGGGATCAATTTGTAGTTCACTTTCATCAAACGAACTCGATTTAGAACTTTTGAATCTCTACATTTTGGCCGAAATTGGAGATCCACCAAGTGGTCCTTGAAATTTTGTCTACCGGACAGAGTAAATATATAAAGGAGTAAGTCAAACTTCTTTTTTAAAGAAGGAATGGTACGAAGCAGTCAGTATATTTTTAACAAATGTCCGTAAACGCAACACAAAATCGTTTTGCAAAAGATGCGGTAAACTTAGCAATTATTGACATCCAATAAAAACTTTGAAGGGGGTTTAAATAATTGTGTTTTAGAGGGCTTTGGCCTCCTTTTGTCACACCTATGAAGAGAAAGACTCTTGTACAGTAGAGTTCCGACAACTTGACACTCGGCATTCCGGATAACTCGGCCACACCCTGACAGCAAGGGCGCAAATCATGGGGGGCAAGGTGGGGCACTCGCCCGCTAGAGGAAATTGTACTTTAGAATATCGAAAATCAAATAGAATTTTTACATTAGGGTCATTCCACGCCGAATCGTACAGGGGTGTCACCCGACCATCTCCGATTGCAATAAGATTTTGTATACAGTATCTTTAGACAAATATAAGAACCTGTATTTTTTATTTTGCCCATATTACCTCTGGTTTGGTTTTGACAGCCTTCGAAAGAGAACTCTGCCCGACGATTTTGTGTATGAAGCTATAAATGAACGGCACGTCACTCGGAACTTCAACTGAGCACCATAAGGCCACGCTTGAACCAAATGTATTCAAATTCATCAGACTAAATGGAAATTGAATGAGGATTTTACAAATCAGGTCCAAAACGGCATATTGATATTTCCAAACCATGAAATTTAGTTTCAAAATGGCGGAATAGAATTTTTCGAAGGTACTTATTAAATTACGCATAACTTTTTTCTCTAAGCGGGGAATTCAATGAGTAAATGCCGGTTAAGGGAGTACATAATGCTCTATTAGGAGAATAAAAAATATCCGTGGGTTTTGACTTGTAACAGCCTACAGAGTGCCTAAGTCAATTTATGACCTTAGGTTTGAAAGTACGGGCAATACACCATAGATATTACAAAATATTGCATTTCGTAAAAGAAGCACGGCACTTGGTAACTGGGATAATAGTTTCCAACAGAAACTATTTTAGTACGAGGCCCCATGAAAATATACCTTAAAAACCAAGATGGCGGCATTGCAAAATGGCGGCACATGGTAGCTAGTTTTGCGTCACACAAATACAAATTGACGTAGGGCCATGTAACAATATAGGCAACGTAAATATTTATACGAACGCTATGAATACAAAATCACCATACCACAAAGACATTGAGAATTCAAGATGGCGACCTTTCCTAAATTATTGTTTTGGGATGTATGTACTGCAAATTCCAAAAGAAATGTTCACTGTATTTAGCAAAAAAGCATACCGCTTGAGAAAGCATACTTACCTAAGTTATTTTAGAACGAAATCCGACAAGAAAACTCCCGTAGGATCCAAGATGGCGGCCTCTGCAAATGTCAGCATGTAAGTAATGGTTTCCTTATATCTACACTACAAATCCAAGAAGAGGCATATAACTTCTGCAGAAGAAAATATGTATTCACATTAATATTTAAATATAACACCTTCAGAAGATACACTTTAGGTTCAAGATGGCGGCTGTTTCGAAACTGTATGTTTAGTAATTTGTCACAACATCCTATGTGTACGTAAGTTGAAGTGAATAGAACGTCAATCATACATGAAGTACTTGAAATACTTAACTTTGAGTTATGCTGAGAGTACATTTAATTTCGTTTAGCCCATGTTGCCTGAATGTCCTTAACACTCTTTGCAATGAGTTTGTATTGCAGCCTTCCGAACTGCGTGATAACGTCAGGAACTTCTATCGCACATAGAATATTCGCAAGTGGAACCCAGCACTTGTCTTCTCTGCCGCGGTTTTTATCCCCTGGCCAGTACAACCTCCTTGAAGGCCAATGTGGATGCATAAATTTGATCCATACATCGTTGCTGTCGTCGCCAAGTTCTAATATCATCCCAATATAACACTATTCTTCGTATACATAACTAACGTAGGAACTAAGTTGAAGTTCTCTGAATCTGGTCACCTGTGAAAAGCTGTACCTCAGAGAAAAACTTTCATTGTTGCTCATCCTCCTTGCAGCAATTTTCGTTTTGGAGACTGGCTTGAAATAATGGTAGGAACGGGTTCCTGGTACAGTTTTATGTTCTGAAAAACTCAAGCTTAGATTAGCTGCCGCGGCAGTAATACCCTGTTCCTTGATAAACTGGATGGTCACTTTAGGTGCAAAGTGTTCACTGCAAAACTGTGACATTTGCTGCGTTGTACATATTTGTTCTTCGTAAGGTCTCTGGAAGTTTGCACGTGTTACACTTCTTTTGACAGTTCCGCCTATACCACCATAAGCAGACTTGCCGGGATAATTGAATGTTTGTTTGGATAATTGAGTGTTTTGTATGTGGTTAGGCAGCAGTGGCGACTCGTGACTGATCTGGTAGAGCTAACAATGACAATTGGTAGTTTACCGTGGTTATAGAGTATTAATTACCGTGGTCAATAGGGTATTAATGGAGAACTTATGCTGAAATGAGTAGCAATGTAATGATGTTAATGTTTGCTGACACTCTAAGATCGAATAGCAATGAGCGCTTGTATTGAAACACACAGTGCATACGATCCCAAACAAGGTCGCCATCTTGAATTATCAATGTCTTTGTGGTCTGGTGATTTTGTATTCATAGCGTTCGTATGAATATTTACGTTGCCTATATTGTTACATGGACTAAACGAAATTAAATGTACTCTCACCACAACTCAAAGTTAAGTATTTCAAGTTAGGTACTTCATGTATGATTGTTTGACGTTCTATTCACTTCAACTTACGTACACATAGGATGTTGTGACAAATTACTAAACATACAGTTTCGAAACAGTCGCCATCTTGAACCTAAAGTGTATCTTCTGAAGGTGTTATATTTAAATATTAATGTGAATACATATTTTCCTCTGCAGAAGTTATATGTCTCTTCTTGAATTTGTAGTGTAGATATAAGGAAACCATTACTTACATGCTGACATTTGCAGAGGCCGCCATCTTGGATCCTACGGGAGTTTTCTTGTCGGATTTCGTTCTAAAATAACTTAGGTAAGTATGCTTTTTTGCTAAATACAGTGAACATTTCTTTTGGAATTTGCAGTACATACATCCCAAAACAATAATTTAGGAAAGGTCGCCACCTTGAATTCTCAATATCTTTGTGGTATGGTGATTTTGTATTCATAGCGTTCATATGAATATTTACGTTGCCTATATTTTACATGGCCCTACGTCAATTTGTATTTGTGTGACGCAAAACTAGCTACCATGTGCCGCCATTTTGCAATGCCGCCATCTTGGTTTTTAAGGTATATTTTCATGGGGCCTCGTACTAAAATAGTTTCTGTTGGAAACTATTATCCCAGTTACCAAGTGCCGTGCTTCTTTTACGAAATGCAATATTTTGTAACATCTATGGTGTATTGCCCGTACTCTCAAACCTAAGGTCATAAATTGACTTAGGCGCTCTGTAGGCTGTTACAAGCCAAAACCCACGGATATTTTTTATTTTCCTAATAGAGCATTATATACTCCCTTAACCGGCATTTACTCATTGAATTCCCCGCTTAGAGAAAAAAGTTATGCGTAATTTAATAAGTACCTTCGAAAAATTCTATTCCGCCATTTTGAAACTAAATTTCATGGTTTGGAAATATCATTATGCCGTTTTGGACCTGATTTGTAAAATCCTCATTCAATTTCCATTTAGTCTGATGAATTTGAATACATTTGGTTCAAGCGTGGCCTTATGGTGCTCAGTTGAAGTTCCGAGTGACGTGCCGTTCATTTATCGCAGCATACACAAAATCGTCGGGCAGAGTTCTCTTTCGAAGGCTGTCAAAACCAAACCAGAGGTAATATGGACAAAATAAAAAAATACAGGTTCTTATATTTGTCTAAAGATACGGTATACAAAATTTCATTGCAATCGGAAATGGTCGGGTGTAAAATTGCATTTTCGCTGTATTATTTGGCGTGGATTAGCCCATTAGTTACAGCAAAATTTGAAACTATTTTTGAAACGTCGCTTATACTTGCCCCCCTGGAAACCACAACATAGGTGCCCTTGACAGGGTGAAAAAACCGTGTGCAAACCAGGAGCGGATCCAGGACCGACTTCTGGGGGGGGCGGCGGGTTGTCATACTGCTACTTTTAAGGTCTCCAAACTTTGGGATGGGTTTAATTTATATATAAAAAATAAGAAAGTTTCCTCTTCTGGGGGGGGCAATCGCCCCGATCGCCCCCCTGGATCCACCCCTGGTGCAAAACCGTTCAAGCCAGTTTTTACAAAGTTGATTAGTTAATTTTCATTATAGACAGCTTTATGCTTTCATAAAGTATTTTTCTGAGCTCTATCTTATCAGGTAAATTACTGTACAGTTGTGTATTCATTAATTATCATTTTCACTTATAGTAAAAGCTCTATGCCTTCATAAAGTACGTACTTTTCCTTTGCTTAAGGGTAATTGGGTAGTTTATTCTCTGTTGTATTGTCAAGCAAAAAATACATACCAGTATAGTAGTACTGTATTTTCTGATTAAACACTCGTGCTTATATTTTTATTTATTTATTTATTTATTTATTTATCTTGTAACTCCATTCCCAATAACCCGGCATTTTCAAAAACTCGACCCCCTTCTGTTCATATTAGGGCGAGTTTTCGGGACTCTGCTGTTGGACTAAACAACACCAGCATAAAAGTTCTGGTTATCTATACCAGTGTCATTATTGTCAACTTCATAAGGGTGGATAACTTTGTGTTGTTTAGTACACTCTGTAAAGCTAACTGGAAAGGAGTACAGAAAGATCACAGTGTGTTGCTGGCACCAATTATGTCATAGAAATTACGAATGCGACGTGTAGCGCAGACACACCGACTGTGTCCCGCTGTTTCTTCTAACGGACAAGATTTCATAACTCGTAAGCAAGGTGAAAGCGAGTGACTTATCCACAACAACTAACACTTGCTCTCAATTGCTTACCTCTTTAGGAAGGATTTTGTAAGGAAATCCTGCCTTATTTAAAATCCTCTCACATATCACCTATTGGACTTTTAAGAGACTTTTTTTAATGAATAGTTTATTTGTCCGTAACCTTTTATTAGAATTTCAAAATATCGTTCAGATTAACATAAAAAGGAATTCAGGTTGGTCTTTCTTTTTCTTTCTTTTCAAGTATTATATTCCGTTAATTAGATGGCACATACGTCTTGATTCACACGTAAAATATTTGAAATTTCGTATTAGTGTTTCGAAACCCTTATCTCCATTAAAAAAAAAAAAAAAAAAGTGAACTTCAAAACTTGCAACTCAGACTGAAGAATAAGCTAATTATGTCTAGGTTAACTAATAGTTTTTTATGACTGAAGAAACTGAAGACTAATTGCAGTCTCACAGCAAAAAACAAAACCTGTAGAATTTTGTTATCCTGTGCAAAGCCAATTAAGGAATGAAATCAAATTTCCAGTTCTAGACCCTACAGTTATACCCTTTAAAATAAAGTATTTGGTTGATTAATGGATGTGAATGGTTTGGTAGAATGGTAATGTGGGAGGAAACGGAAGATCCTCGAGAAGACCCACGGACACGGTATTGACCACCACAAACTCAGATCGTCTTATATGAAACCAGGGAAGAACCCTCATCACAACACAGGTAAAGGCTCTACCACTGAGGCACCAGGACCCCCCGCACTCAATATATTTGAGTGAAGATCTACTGCGAAGCTATTATTTTGGCACGAGAACTTTGCCGCCGTGTGTCAGAGATATTCGTGTCTAAGCATAGAATTTGATTATAGTTGGGTCAAGATCTGATTCATACTGCAGATAATGGTTACCAAAAAAACAAAAAGACAATTTGTAGTAGATATCACATAATATAGACAAAAATGTGGAAGATGAAGAAGCATGTTAATTTTGTTTGAAAGCTATAGATATAGGTGGTCAACACAATAACTGAAATTTGATAGAAAAACAAGTTTTACACGTTTTGTAGATCTTTATACGTTTTCGATACGTTAACGTTCAAAAAGTAAATACATAGAGATTTTAAGATGTGATACTTCTTGGCGATGAATAACATGTTTCTATGGTAGTTCAGGGTGATTTAAATCTTTTAAATCGTACTATACTTCTGCATATGTTCTCTTTATGTTGTCAGCAAATTAGGAAAAAATAGAGTTGAGTTCAGTCGAGTTGGTTTTGAGTTTAACGCCTCTTTCAGCAGCGAGGCTATATGAGACGAGATCTACTGAACGTGGAATCCGAACCACATGAGCTCCAGTCGGGAATGGAACCCAGGTCTTCCACGCCAAACGTGTGTACACTAACCGCTTAGCCACGAAGGAGTCTAGGGAAAGAATAGAGTAGTGGTTTCCCGTTGCCTTCCACCACGCAGTATCCCAGCCGTTGAAGTAACTCTGACCACGCCTAGAACTAATGTCCAAGTTGCCGTACCAATCACTATGATATCCGCCAACTTGGCTACAGGAGAACTGCTGCCTTCTCCCAAAACACTCTTCGTCTGGCTACTTCATTTAGACCAAATCGGTAGGGGTGGCCCTTCTGGTAGTGAACTACAGCCGACATAGCTCTAAATTTCACTGTAGCACGGAATCTTTGTCAAAAAAAAAAAAAAAAAAGGACTGTGGAACATGCAAGCTTCTCAGTTGTGACAAGTGACATGCCAAGAATGGCAAAACATCTATGATGATGATACTCCTGCACACGAATGTTCGATGAGCCTAAAGATTTGAATATTTGATTTTCTTTTTCTGAATTAAAAAATCTATTATGTTTTAGTCAAAAATTTTCTTGTAGGCCTTATATCTGGAGAACTACGTATAATGCTATCAAACCCAAACTATCACTTAACTCAGTATGGAGTGCTTATTCCGTATATAAAAAAAAAAAAAAATCAAAACTCGATTCCGGGGCCGTTCAAAAATTTTGTGGCACCTGATCCAAGATCCAATATATTTCAATCAAAAATTTCCTTGTAAGGCTTATATCTGGAGAACTACGTACATATAGTGTAGCCAAACCCAAACTATCACTTAACTCAGTATGATGTGCTTATTCCGTAAAAAAAAATATGAAAACTCGATTTAGGGGCCGTTCAAAAATTTTGTGGCCCCTGATCCAAAATCTAATTATTGGCCAAGATCGCAATCTTTTGATCCATTTTTTGGATCGTTCCTAAAATTCTTGTTTTATATTGGAACTGTTCTCTCACATTTCAACATGACTTGAAAATTTTGAAGAAATTGCTGAACTGGAATTTTAATAAAATCAACACTGAATTCTTGCTGTTTCTTATTTATGACTGGTCATAATGATAATTGTACAATTGAGAATGAATGATTGTTTTATGATGGTAATTTATAATTCGATATATTGACTACGTATATTATATCCAACAAAAACATCTTCCTGAGCGTTGTGACCTTGTGATATTATTTTGCCATTATGCCTAGGTACAACTGCCTATTGATAACTGATGATGGAACCTTAATACTACATAATTCACATCATTTTCAGATCAACATTACTGGGTAAAAAGAAATATATTGTTTGTTTTCACTGTGTGTTGTTTACTCGTGTCTTAGTTATACATATTCTAAGGTTGTAGGCCTTGGCACTGAGTCGTAATATAGTCAAGGAACCAGAATGGTATTCCCAAGGCAAGGTCGACAGTTTCTGAAATTGGAATTTCCGTCCGAAGATTCATTCGACTTGTTTCCTTCAATTCAAAGAGGATATCTATTTATTTATTTATTATTGCTCGCTGGACATTTGCCATAACATGCTAGTAGCATGTTGACCTAACTACGAGCGCACTTTACCTTCCCTCAATACTTTTAACTAGCGCAGAAGGAGCCAGCTAATTATTCAAAGTTACAGAGCGCAAAGTATCCCCCTAACTACAATGTTAAAGTGAGATTTAATAGGACTTTATGATGTTATAACCATAAAGTTTTAATGATTAGAATATACATTTACAATTTAAACAATCCTCATTACCACATAAAGACTTGGAGTTAATAAATATAATTCTATAACAATTTCGATTATATTCATTCTGATATATATGTAATTTTCCATTTTTAATATTTTTTTTAAGATGATCATAGTGCTTTTCGTATCTGGATGGTAGTTTTAATAAAGTTTTTTCTTCTTGTTCTTGTGATGATAAAACAGCATAAATTTCTCCATTAATAATTATATAATCAAAAATATCTTGTAGTCCTTCTAAATGAGTACCTTTAGTTATTGTATATTTAAAGTCTGGTTTATTTTTTCTACATTCTATACATTTTTTAGCATTTACACATCTTGGGTTTATTTTAAATTCTTTTTGACACATTAAACATGTTAAGGGTGGTAATGTTTCGTACAGACATTCACGACAAAGAGAATCTTTTTCTATATATCTAAACTGGGCTTTATATTTTTCTTTCTTACATTTCTTACAAATTTTAGTTTTACTATTTTCTATATGTGTTTTAGTCTTATTATGTTTTTCTATATCTAGTAAGTATTTGTTACATGGTTCACAAAGCGTCTTGCTCATATTTGTAGAAATATATATATTTTATATTTAAATTCATTTTTATATAGCCTGCGAAAACTTTATATCCATAAAGTGAGATTGAATATGCTTTTATGACATTAAAATCATAAAAACTTACAATCTAAAATCTTACATCTAAAACTACAACTCTTCTAACTTATAATGACCCCATGGTAGGGTATTGATTCCATCCTTTAAAACACATCTCTTATCATCTACACAACTTAATGCTAACTTATTTACTTCTATACTGTACAAATCGTGCTTATAACTTCTAATCAAGTTCATCTTCTTATAATATTCTTTTTGGCTAATCAAACAGTCCTTATATTCGTTAAATGAAAGTTCTTTATACACAACACTCTTCTTAACACCTTTAGCCTTCTTACAACACTTTTCTTTATCGAACTTACCTTTAAAGTCTTTATCTGTTAAATCTATTTGAGGTGCTTTTATACTGTACATCTTACTTCTTAAACCTACAAACTCTTCTATGATTGTACCTTTAATCTCATCCTTCATCTTACCAAGTATTTTCTTATTGATTTGCGGTATCTTATATTTGTTATCTTTAGGGTAGTCACTGGTGTCGAAGTAATCAATGTAGTTTTTCATGTCCTCGTACACATCTTCTGTTTGGATATGATATATATAGCTATCAGTATCTGTATAACATACTTCTATTTTGTCTTGGTATTTTGGTTTCATCACATTGTAATGGAAGTCGTACATTAAATATTTCGATAGATCTAAGATACTCATTCCAACATATATTGGTTTATTGAAAGTTAATTTTGTTTTATTCATTATGATCGCACACATATTCTCAGTGTAAATAATTCTATCTTTAAAATTTGGTTTAGCAATTAGTTTTTCTACTCTTGTTGGATCACATTCTATTTTTATAGGTTTACATCTCTTTCTAATATTTTCCATAGTCTTTCCAAAAACTGAATTGTTCATGAGCTTATAAAAGTCTTTTTCAAAGTCATTTGTTGCTCTAGTTCTCATCTGCGTGTTTAAATCAATATATTTCTTTAACCAATCTGATTGTTCGAACTCTATTACTCGGTGTATCTTGTTAAGTTTTAATCCAAGTGAAAGACATTGTTTTAGGTTTCGATAGTGAATTACATATTTTTCTTTGTCATATAGGGTTGTTAAGAGTTTTGATTGTTTTGAACCAGGTGGACACATGTTTTGAGGTGCTAATGGGTAGTCTTTGTGATAGTCATGCAATTCTTTAGGATATTCAAGATCAACTTCTAATATGTAACCAGTATCAGAATCATCAGGTATGTTTGTGAAATCTATTTCTCTTATCTCATCTTCACTTAACCATCTGAATCCCTTATACGGCATATATTGACTCATTGCCCACCCATACAAGTTATTGGCATCTAGATACATTAAGTAAGAATCTTCTTTATTCTTATTGTAATCTTCCATATACTTATTGTTTGCTTTCACATATCTTTTTGAGCATTGACTAATCCCACCTCTTATACCTTTCTCTACCATTAATACCATATCGTAATCAGTTAATAACTCTAGTTTTATAGTTGTCATCTTTAACATTGCATCCCAAGCTAAACCTGGTGCTGTCATATACCAAGCTGGATCGAGACCATAAGCTTTAAGACATGTTTCTCTAAAGTTCTCAAACACATCTGCTAATAACAACACATCGGTTTTTAGATATAAGTCATGGTATTGTCCGAGATTCTTAATTTTAAATGTTTTCCACACTTTCTTTGCATGCTTATAATCCTCATCGCTTATATGTGTGTTGTTAAGTTTGTTGTAGAATGCTTCCTTTGGTGGTAATTTTCTTTCTCTAAACCTATCCCAATTGTTAACATAATCGTACGGATAAACACCTTTTCTTGTTACAAGGTTAAATTGTTCTTCATCAGGATAGAAGTGTTGTGTGTGCACCATTTGTTCTCTCGTTAGGTTTGATGATAATTTGTCTAAACTACATGCCATAAATCTGAATGAATCTACGAATTTTAATTTGATAGTTCCAACTTTTTTACTGAATGATATGTAGCGTTGCTCGTTATTAGGTATTAATTCTATTTGTTCTTTATTACATCCTAGCTCTTTTATAAACAAGTGAGAGTCATATCCAGATAAGTTATGTATAATCACTGGTACGAACTTAGGCATTTTAACTTTTAAGTTACAGTTGTTACATAATGCAGCTACAAACTCTCCTGTTATATGATCGTGATGTTTAACTTTATGGTTTTCTGGTGTATATTTTACTTTACAGTAAGAGCAGGATTCGGATTTGTTGAACTCTTTTCTCTGACTTTTTGTTAATGGTAATTCGTTGTTTTCTTTATATATGTTCGAAATTTGTCTGGCTTCTTTCTTTAACATTCTTATGAACTTCTTAGCTGCATCTTTACCTCTATACACAACAGGATTTGTTTTACTTCCATCACTTTTTACAATATAGTAACAGAATCCAGATGGTTTGTGCTGCTGATATTTTTTAGTATATGATTCATCTTCCGGATAACATTGTTTACATCCCATAACCTTATGTAGCAGACATTCGAAATCAGCATAAATCACAAATGGCATCTTCATCGTATATTGGTAGTTCTTAAATTCAACGTATGTATTTTGTGGTGGCATTTCTATTTTAACAGCTTCATGACTAGAACAATCTTTCTCATGTCTATCTAATGCACCTTGTGAGTAGAAATATAACAAACATCTATCACATAAATATTTTCGGGCTCTCCACTTTGTCATTTGACTGCTAACTAACCTACTCAAGTCTTTTATCCAGCAGTAGTGTGTTTTAACTTGGTCTTCATTTTGCTCTTTTATATATAATAAATTCACATGGGTGTCTTTTTTGTTTTTAGTATGATATAAAACGTACACTATATACTTTCCATTATCATTATATGTATAAACGTTAAATGATATATTGAGTCGTCTTTCAATTTTTGGGATGTCACTTAGTTTTACAGGAAAATGAATATCTTTTAATTTTTCTTCTAAGTCTATAACGATATGCTTGTACTTTGGCGGTCGTTGTGGGTCTTTTTCAACAGGATGCAATGCAGAGGCAATTGAATACAAGAAACACTTTTCATCTTTGTTCTTTACATTGATAACAGCTTGTTTTCTTTTGATTTCATTTGGTAGTTCTATATATGATGATCCTCTATATGGTGCATATTTATTAAGAGCTAACTCTAAGTAGTTTATATTTGTAAGAGCCCATCCAGAACCTCTAGCTTGGAACTCATCCATTCTTGCTCGTAATATTTGTTTAGCATCACTTAAGAATTCTTTTAGATTGGTTGATTGGAATACCTCTTTGTTATTAATGTTGAAGTAAATGTCTTGAATCTCTTTACCTTTCTTATATTGGCAGCTTATTAGGAGATTAGCCTTTAACGATCCATGTTTTTCTAAGCTGATGTTCAATCTATTTATTAAAGCTTTCGATGTTGAGGTGATATATTGCTCTAGAGGATCATGTTCTTTGTAATCTGTTGTAAATCTCCATGTTTCTAATCTTGATTTGAATGCTGTGCTTTTAAGTTTTACATCGATTGGTTGTGATTCAACTTTGATTCTTGGTTCTTCAATTACTTCTTGTTTAAATGGGAATATATCTCTAATCTGTCTCCTGCTTTGTTCATCGTCATATTGTTTAAGAAGGTCTATCAGTTCTGCTTTTCTTAATCGGGAATATCTTCTGATTCCCCTCTCTTTACATTGGCGCCTTAACTCTACTACGGTAAATTTACTATAATTATTCATCCTATTTATTATATAGAAAATCTTTATTACTCTTCAATTTTTATCTTCACCGGGTTATTTCAGTTCATTTTCATTTATCCTAGTACAACGCTTAACATTGTACACTCCTGCCATTGTCTACATATTAAGCGTTGTATTAGAACACGGCTTTCATGGGATTAACCCATCAAAGTCACATATACACATTTAAAACTGAATCATTTTTGTAAGCTTACTCATCATCATCATAATCATCACTACCATATTTGTATTCATCATCACTACTCAAATCAGATGTTTTTTGTTGCATTACTAATAACTCTTTTTCCTTCAACAGTATTTGCTTCTCTAGTAGTGCTGCTAAAAGTTTAAGATCTTCATGAATAAGGTTAAGTCTATCATGTAATAAATCAAATTCTTTCTCCATATTTATTATATACAAAACCAACAAAAATGAAATAAATTTTAAAATCTAAGAATAAAAACAAACATGACTAGTGCTAAGGAAATATTATCCTACAAACCTGTATTTGATTGTGTATGTAAATATTTAGATATTGGTGGTTATAACGATGAAGACAAAATAAATTTTAGCGTGTCCATAGGTATGTTAGATCATTTGTTCAAGAAGGCCACTAAAGAAAACAACTCATTTCTTACACAAAACATTCTCTATGCGAACGTTATGAACTTGTCCGAAGAGCTGTTAGATTCACTGACTGATGAACAATGGCTATCTATAGGCCATGATGATTATGAGGAGGAATATAACTATGATCACATTACAGAAGACTTCATACGCAAATATCTGCAGAAAGTTAATTTGATTGAAATATGTTTATGGAAAAATTTATCGGAAGAGTTTATAAGAGAATTAGCTGATAAAGTTGATTGGGAGATTATTTCAGGAAGCCAAGACTTATCAGAAGACTTTATAAGAGAATTTGCAGATAGAGTTGATTGGAAAGAAGTATCGTATCACCAAAAGCTATCTGAAGAATTTATTAATGAGTTTATAGATAAAGTTGATTTTGATGCTATATCTTACAAAAACGAACTCTCTGAAGCCTTTATACGAGAACATGCAGATAGAGTTAATTGGTGGTACATATCTGGAACTAAACAATTATCAGAAAACCTTATAAGAGATTACGCTGACAAAGTAGATTGGGAAATGATTTCAATGTCTCAAAATTTAACAGAAGAATTTATTGCAGAGTTCGAAGGTAGAGTTCATTGGCGTAACATTTCAACTTATCAAGACCTATCTATAGACTTTATATATTTGTTTAGACATTACGTAGATTGGAGAGCTATAATAAGAAAATATCATAATAATCCCAATTTAGGTGATATGTTGAATGTAGCATTCGCTGTTGCAGCAGAGGGTTAATGCATAACTAATTATCTTTTATGGCTATTATACCATAAAAGTTGTATGTCTGAAAGGGGTCCAGTGCTGGTAGACCCCCAGTTGTAACTTTAGTTTCTCGTACTTAAATGTCTCTTAACTGAATAAACCTGTCAACAAGATCTATATCGCTCAAATCTGTGTTCATATGCGAACCGTGCCAAGTTATTCTATCATCACATCTTTCTTTAGCTCTGTTGTATAAGTTGATAGAGTTTGGATCGTCGACGTTAAGCAAAATACTCATACTTGGATACTTAAGTTTGAGTTGTTTAATCCTACTTTCGTAATTGCATGTTTGTACTCTTCCAACCCAATATTTATATCGTTCTATTCTTTCTTTTTGATCTCGTTCTTCTTCGTCATAGTAAAGGAGTACATTCTCAAGTTGTTCTTTAGTAAGGTTTTTCTTGATAATGAATAGCCTATGTATCTTTCCTGGATCTTCTGTATATGGCGCTGCAACTGTTTTAAGATAATCAACTTTGCTTTCTAGTTCTTGATTGTACAATCGTAATTGCTCCATTTGTTGTTCTATCTCTTCTACTCTTGATTGCAATTCTTCTTGGTTTTCTCTATATTGTCTAAAGTCTTTTGTGTAATAGTCGATAATGATTTGATTGCATTTAAGGTAAAACTCTGGAGATAACCATCGTGATATATCTAGAATCAATTCTTTACAAACATACGTTCCTCTTATTTCATTCCATATTTCTCCTTTGCCGCCTGCTACTTTTTTGATAATTTCTAGACCCGGATTACCGGATTTGGAAATGTATGCTATGAGCTCTTTTGATCCTTTATTTTCTAACCAGTGATCAAACCTTTTTCCACCATCTTGACACAGTTTAGTAGCATTGAAATATCCTGTACTCTTATCTATAATCAACTTGAAGTCACCAAAGACGCCGTACCAATAGTTGTCTTTAATCTGTTCGTAGCAAATATCATTTAGACTAAGTGAACTATCCATAGTACCCATATTTATTATATAGAAAATCTTTATTTTTAACTTCATTTTTGTTACCAGCTAGTTTTATTGTGTAAAATGAGTTTCTGAAGTCCCCAGAACCCCGGGAACTTCGAAGTTTGTTGTAATACTCAATAAGCTCCTTAGAGTGTTTGTTTTCTAACCAATGATCAAACCTCTTACCACCACTCTGACACAGCTTAGTAGCGTTAAAGTATCCTGTACTCTTATCTATAATCAACTTGAAATCACCGAAGATACCATACCAATAATTGTCTTTAATCTGTTCGTAGCAAATATCGTTTAAACTAGAACTATCCATAGTACTCATATTTATTATATAGAAAATGTTGATTTTTAACTTCATTTTCGTTACCAGCTAGCCGGCGCCAGATATCCCGCACCGGCTTTGATTTATGTAAGAGACCCTGGAAATATATGCTATGAGGGTATTCGATACCCTTATTTCGTTCAAACTACCCTTTTATGGCATAATAACCATAAAAGACAAACATTTATATTTACACTACAACATTACTCTTATCTATCCAACTATTATGCGAATCATCAAACCCTAGCCATTTAACATATACTTTATCACCTTTCTTTCTCAACACCTTTTCTACCAAGTATTCATCTTTATGCCTCGTCTTTAATAGTTCTGGTTCGTAAAATCTACCTTGCACATCCTCTTCTTCTAAATCTTTAATTCTATATGTAGGCGGATTAGATGGAATAACTTCACTGATAACAAATACTTCTGTTGACCAATTAGGTGTATATCCTTTCTCAAATAACCCTTTCGACTTACTTATACGAACATGATCACCTAACTTGTATTTGGGCTTAACACGTTTATATTCTTTTTGATACACTTTCTCCAATATTGTTCGCTCATTCTTCTTGTTAACTTCTATAGGTTTTAAACCAATTGTTCTATGAATTTGATGATTATACTCTTTAACTAGTGTTGGTAATATCTCTATCCATTTGTAGTTCCCTTGTGTTGTGAACCTTTTCCACATGTTCTGCTTAAGCGTTCTATTGAATCTTTCAACCACAGAAGCTTTCTTACCACTATAGGTTGAGTAATGATTAATCTGATTTTCCTCCATTAACTTCTTAAACTCTTTATTGTAAAACTCTTTACCTTGATCTGTTTGTAAGTTACTAGGTTTTCTCGTTCTTAATATGGATTCGAATGCTTCTGTAACATTCTTACCACTCTTATATTTAACAGGAACAGCAAACGCATATTTCGAGAACACATCTATAATCGTTAGCAAATACTTATAACCTTTATTGATTTTGGAAACACCTTTTAATACTCCGCTATCCATTTCTACAAGATCAGCTTGCCAAAGATCATCGATACCTTTTATAACCACACTTAATCTCTCAAAGTTTTTTCTAGATGGTTTGTGAATTTCTTCTATAATGTCTTCTCTAACACCTTTACCTTCTTCTAGTCAATCAGGCTTTTTAACAAATTGGGTTTTAGTAACACCACATACAGAACAAATACCTTTCTTTAGATATCTTCCATTCTTTGTTTGTTCAATTCTAATAGTATCTTTCTTCGTATCTGTCGATTTCTTGCACTTAACACAATACATCCTGTTTATTATATAGAAAATCAATAACTATCGCTGTTTAATATTATGCTATCAACATTCTCACCATCATCATCACTATCTTCGTCTTCTCTTTCTACATGCATAAGAAGCAATAGTAATTTGCCATGTTTCAGATCAGAACCTTTGGATGGCCTAACTGCTAAATTATCATTTGTATTAAAGTGTTGGGGAAAACTTTCAACTAGAGAACCATTTAAATAGATATCTATATAATACGTATTGTAAGATGACTCCATATGCATTATCCTACCTTTATAAAGAAATTTGTATGTGATAGATAGATTATGTATTAAAAAGAACGGAGTTTCAACATTTTCTGATATCAATCGACTATGAAGCTCTATAACATGACTCCGTTTGATAAAGTTAAGCTCTTCTTTCAACATAGCAATATCTTTTCTCACAACTGTATTATCTAACTCTGATGTCATTTTAACATTACCAAAGATATCCATATTTATTATATAGCAAACGTCCTTAGGAAAGCTCTCTTTCTATGTACATTACAACAAACAATAATTGCCCTTCTTCCATAGCTGAATTTTTAGTTGGTTTAATTGTAATTATATCACTCTTGTTAAAGTTAAAAGGTAAATTTTCAATCAAAGTATCACCCAAATATATATCTAGAAAGTATTTATCCAAACTTAAGTCCATGTGCATTATTTTCCCGTTATAGAGAAATTTGTAACCATTAGAGAGATTAAATATTCTAAAGATTGGCTCCTTAACGTTTTTAGCTCTCAATCGACATAATAGAGGTATGGTTTCTTTCTGCATAATCAATTTAGTAGTATCCATCTTAACCTTTTGAAAATCTTCTTTCTTGATGTATGTGTCTTGTAACGTTTCTAATGCATCTTCAAATCGTTTTCTATCGTTCTCTAATTGGGCTTCTATTGACCTAAGTTGACTTACGCTAACAATATCATTTAAATTCTCCAACAATTTTAATTTTTCCTCACTAATATCAACATCACCTTTTCTATCTTTAACATTACCAAATATATCCATTCTCATTTATTATATAGAAAATGCCCATCCTAGTTTTTCAAAACATTTCTCTAACATCTCTATTTGTCTAGGCGAGTGTTTAAAATCAATATCAACATGAACATCATGCTTTTTCAACAGATGGTACAATACGCATTTTAGGTTAATAAACAATGCTCTTTCCGGATACAGCTCCCTAAAGACCTCGTGTAAGTTTTCGAAGTCGTTTATAAGTGTTTCTTCCATATGTTGTAATTTTAATGGTTTTTGATCGGTAAGGTGATAGTGTATTAAATAGACATCATCATAATATTTTGTGTATTTGTTTTTCTTTAGTACTTCTAGAACATCTTTTGTTGATATTAAATGTTTTGGCATATCTCCAAATTCATCATTTAACACCTTGAACACCTCTTCGGGAAAAATTCTATCCTGTAAAGCTTGCAAACGAGATAACTGTAACTTAAATCTTTTTATAGTATCATACCATGGTTTTCGTATGCAAGCAGCTTTCGTTTCTTCAAGAGTACTGTAAACCCAACCACTCTCTACAGAACAAACATCACAAATGTAACTACTCATACCTTTTGTTAATGACTTACTACCACAATAACTACATTGTAATGGTCTAGAGCTATAACTCGACAGCGAGTCCTTTAAGGTAATTATTGGACGTAACTTTCTCAACTCTTCTTCCGTGTACAGAAATTTTGGTATTAACCTTTTCCATAGATCAATAACATTGTATACGTTGTCTTTATCTTTTAAGTCTATCTCGCTAACATCCTGAAAATACTGATAAAAATAATATCTATCTAGTGCATCTAGTTCATCCTCATGCTTCTCAAAATAATCTAAAAATCTATTGTGTATAGCTTCCATATTTATCTTAAAGCAAAACTTTTATGGATACAAACCATAAAAGCACTTATTCATTTTTAATCATATACATAACGTCGCTAAAAGAATACCCTTGATTTAGAAGATTTAAAACCTTAACACAAAGATGACCACATATAACTGAGTTAAAGTCTTGTATTCGTTCGTCATTGTAAAGTAAGTTTTCGGTACCAAGATATTGTACCAGTTGTTTAGGAGGAACACCACCATAAGAATCGAACACGTACTTTATGTTGTTATCTTTCCAATAGCATATCCAGTGAGTACCAATGTTTTCTGATTTATCAAGGTTAACTACACCACACTCATGTACATAAGGTTTTTGCGGAAGTTCATCACTCATAAATACACCTCTAAATCGTTTTATCTTTAATTCTTTTGCCAACCTCTCTATATCGAAGTTGGTCAATGGTTTTAGTTTTTTGACTTCTTTGGTTTACCTGCTCCCTGCTTTTCTTCCATAGCCATATTGTGTCTTTTTTGTTCTTCAAGTTCTTGTTTATTCTTCTTAGCATCAAGTACAGTTTTAGTAATCGCTGCTGCACCACCTGCTAATGAGCCAACTGCTCCTAAAGCTGCTAGAATGGCTGGAATTGTAAAGATAAAACCGCCAATATGCTCTTTCTTAATCTTTTTCATTTGTGCAGTAGTTAAAGTTAAATCCATTCCTTTACCTTCTTTAATTTTCTTGGCTTTATCGTTAAGTTGTTTCTTTGTTAATACATGATCGATATTTAAATCCTTTAGCTCACTGTAAGGAACACTAAACATACAACCTTTAATAGAACACATCTTCCTATTTATCTAAGAGAAAATCTTGGTTTGCAAAAGTACAGTTGTTGTTGCTCCAGCAAAATCAATTAAGGAATCATTCTCATCTGTTATCCTTATCTCAAAATTGTCAACCTTGTCTTTGGATATAGGGAAAAATAATGGATAAGTAGGCTCGTAAATAATACTATGTTTGAACTCAGCATCTGTTTTGAATGATGCTATAATTCCTGTTTCTCTATGTGTGTATTCTGTATCTTTAACAAACATGCCATCTGCTATATTACAGTGAACATTTATAGTATCAAACGGATGAAACTTTGGCAACTTACTTCCAATATGTGTTTTGTTCTTTTCTAAAACTTCAAAAACATTAAACCCGAGGACAGTGCCTATACTCCCAATTGTAACATCATTACTATCAGTTTCAATTTTGACTCTATTTCTTAAATGATCTTCTGATAATGTTATGTTGATGGATTGAGATTTTAAATATTCATTAAGACTGTTTAAGCTGTATTGCCCTTCTGGTATAAAAACTTGTCTATCACCATATGAGAAACTGTTTTTTTCTGTTGTTATGTTTGGAGTTAGATATGTACTGTAAAACCCAACTAGTCCTATACTTAAATAGTTGCTCTTGTTGTCTAATTCGTAATAGAGTTTCTTCTTTAAAACAGAAGTATCACTCGTTAGCTTAAATACCTTAGCCATTTATTATATAATAAATGAATGAGTTTGATTTACCTAGAGATATTCCAAGAGAGAAAGTAATCAAGTTAATAGAAGATGTCATTCGAAAGTTAGAATGCAGTTTAAAGAAGAAAAAGAGAAAACTACGAATTGTTAAATATGCATACTACACTTTGATCACGTTGTCGGTTATTCTTTCTGCAACAACTGGGTTTATTAATATTTTTATACCTGTAACAATTTACTCAATATTAACAACATCTCTTGCAACTGGAAGTGCTATAATAACAGGTTTGTCTTCGAAGTTAAACATAAGCAAAAGAAAAGACGAATATAAAACCATTGTCACTTGTATTAACTCATTTAAAGAACAGTTAGAGATGATAATAACATTGAATGGGGAAATGGATGGTGAATATATAAAAGATACGTTGCTTAAGATTAGAGAACAACTTAAAGATATAAGATCATAAGATTTGCCCCGCTGTATTCGGAGGTCCAAAATGTTCTTAAAGGGTGAGCAAAACGCTCACCCTACAGTTCATCCTCAAACTGTTTGAAAGGGGGCCAGTGCTGGTGGCCCCTGATTTTCTCTATAATAAATGAGTAAGAAAACTATTAATTGGGATGTAAAAGAGATGATAAAAGAAACAACAGCTAAGAAAAGAAATGGAGAGCTTATACCTGATGATGTTCGTTGTCTTATCGTGGGTCCCTCGGCGTGTGGAAAAACGTTTTTGCTATTTAACTTCTTATTACAGCCAGGTTGGTTAAACAATAATTACTTCTACATATATTCTAAAAGCATGAATCAGCCAAAGTATGAGCAGTTAAAAGATCGATTTGAAAAGGCAGAACTAAAGTTTAAGAAGCAAATAGCAACGTTCTTAAGCGGTAATGATTCTATTGTACCTATTGATGAATGTGAAAAATACTCTGTTGTTGTGTTTGACGATTACATTTTGGAGAATCAAGATACTGTTAGAAATTACTTTACAAGAGGTAGGCATAGACATTTAGACTGTTTCTATCTTGCACAAACATATTCAAAAGTACCTAAACAGCTTATAAGAGATAACGTCAACTTCCTATGCATATTCAGACAAGATGATACTAATCTTAAACATGTGTATAATGAGTTTGTTGGGGGAGATATGTCTTATGATAAATTTAAAGAGATATGTTCAAAATGTTGGCAAGAAGATTATGGTTTCATAGTAATTGATATGACAAGGAAGGTAAACAATGGTAAGTATAGGAACAAGATAAAACACTTCTTAAACGTTTGATGTTTATTGACGTTTTACGTTTTAACGTTTGACGTTCTTTGACGTTTATTGACGTTTATTGACGTTCTTTGACGTTCATTGACGTTTGTTCTTTGACGTTCATTGACGTTTGTTCGTTTGCTATACAATAAATGGATGAGAAAGAAATTGATAAGAATATTAAGCTGAAGGAGTTCTTGATAAAGGGCTTCAAATCTTGGAAGAAAGAAAGAGCAGGTATATACGATAAATTTAAGACACAAGAACAGCCTGTAATTGATGCTATTCAAAACTTGGGAAGTGAGATCAAAGAAGTAGCAGAACAAAATAAAAATCTAATAACTGAACTTGTTCCAGTTGTACATAAGACGGCTTCAATAGATCCTAGTCTACTAGAAACACCTAAAAAGATACCTTATGATAGTTCTCCAAGCAGTAGTGATACACCTATAACGGGAGAAATAAAACAAATGAGAAAACAAATTAAAGACAAAGTGGAAGGAGTAGAACCTTTAACAACAACACAGTCATTTGGTAAGATTGCAACGAAATATTATAGTAAAAGAAATGATACTGTGTTTGGAATAAGAACTGTAGAAGAAGATGGAAAAATAATAAACAAGATAGGAAATTTAGAAGTTAAAGTGAATGGCGATGATTTGATAATTAATGGTAAAACTTACAAAGGAACAGAAGGTCTATGGGAATTGTTAACGACGAATACTAGTAAAACCATTGAAGATTATGATGACGATGATTTTGAACAGTACAAAGAAATAATAATAGACTCAGACGCTGCCTTCCAAAAATATAATCGAGATAAAAAGGTAGCATCTAGTAGAGGTTCAAAGTACATTAATATTATCAAACCTATTTGGGATAATTATATTAAACCAACTTTACCTCCAACTCCTAAAAAGAACACGACACCTAAGAGGACTGGTGAAGGAATTAAACAATATACAGAGATACCTAAAGAATATATATGGATGGATGATGTGAGAAAGTTAATTGATCGGTTAATAGTTATAGATGGAGAAGAAAGGGCTGGAAATCATAACTTTTACAATGAGAAAGTAGGTATGGTGAGTATGATTAATAATAAGCTTTCGCAATTTATTCCTAATGATTTAAAAGGCATAGGTTATTTGATTAAGATCTTAAATACATTACCCCCACGATTCTGGAATGATAAGAAGCTTGGAAAAGGATTAGTAAATGATTTGATTAATAAACTCCCATTTGAATTACATATTCCAGGTTTCAGATTTTGCGGGCCTGGGACTAAGCTTCAAGAAAGGTTAGAGAGAGGTGATGAAGGTATTAACCCATTAGATGAAGCTTGTAAAGAACACGATATATACTACAGAGACAATAAAGATACAGAGTCGAGACATATTGCAGATAAAGAACTGGAAACTAAAGCATGGAAAAGAGCATTTAGTAGTGATGCGCCAATTGGTGAACGATTAGCTGCTTTTGGGGTTGGTACTGCTATGAATGCTAAGGTTAAGTTAGGATGGGGATTATAAGTATTTAATTGTTATTATGTATGATTCTTTTATGGGATATACCCATCAAAGCGCTGTTTCAAGATTTTCTTTATAATAAATGGATAGTGTTGAAAGCTACGAGTTACAGAGTTTTAAAGCTAACACAAGAACATTTAATAATTTGAATGAAGCTAACAAAGATATTGAGTTCGATTTTAACGTGGGGGATGGTTTCATACATCCACACAAAGCAGATTGTCATATGACTTTTGAGGTTGTTGGTGCATCAGTTGGAGGAACATTTGGTGCAAACGATACTATAAAACTTGTAGATAACTTCTTCCCATTCTTCTTTTCTCAAATTGAGGTTAGAAAGCATGGTGTTGTTATAGATAAAATCGAACTACCTGGAATTACATCTACAGCTGTCGGAACATTAAAGATTTCCAAGCCTGAAGTTGAATATTTAAAACAAGCAGGATTTGAAACAGATGATAAACTTGGTCTAAGAAAGGACTTTAGCGTTTTGTATCCATTAAGATTAATTCCAGGCTTCTTAAGTGATTATAAAGAGGTTATGTGGAAAGGTGGATTGAGAATAACATTTACAAAAGCTAACAACAATAACGATGTTTTGTACAAATGGACTGGATCGGGAGCAGCTCCTCATGATGGAAAAATAACAATAAAAAGTATGGAGATAAGAATGCCTATTGTTGAATACGAATCTAATTACGAAAACAAGTTAAAGTTGAATATTCTTAAAGAACCAAAAATCATGTTTTCATTCCATACTTATCAGTGTGTTCAAAAGACTGTTGCAGGTTCTTTCTTAGAGTTTGATGTTACTACGCAATTTAATTCTAGACAATTTGATATGCCTGATTTCGTAGTTGTAATGTTCCAAACTGATAGAAGTGGCAAACAAACAGCAGATGCAAGTAAGTTTGATCATTGTAAGGTGAAGAATATCTATCTTAAGAATGGGAGGAATGAGGTATTTCCAAAAGAATCAAGAAACTTAAATATTGCTAACAAGGATTACTTTAAGATGTACGAAGATTATACTGCGTTTAAGAGAATAACGTGTGGCAACACTGAAATGTACTATGACCCTAAAGAGTTTATAGACAACAGACCAATGTATGTGATTAATTGTAGTAAGAGGAAGAATGTATCAGTAAATGAAAGAACAAACATTAAGATTGTTGTAGACTTTGCTGAAGTTGTGGCTGCTAATACTATTTGTTATGCGATTTTAATTGGGCGAAAGAACTTTACATATGATCCTAAGAATGAGAAAGTAGTAGAAGAGTTTTAGTTAGTTAGCAAAATATCAACGGGCATAAGGGTATCGAAAAGATACCCTCAAACTGTTTTCATTAACGATTGTTTTATGGAAGTTTTTCCATCAAACGAAATTGACGAAAATGATTAAATATTTTTGATTTTCTATATAATAAATACGATGGCGAGTCACATTGAACTTTTAAACAAGCTTGGAAGTCTTGAGCAAAAACAAGTTATTGGATTAAGAGAATTAGAATTAAATACAGAATATAAGATTGTGAAAATAGAAAAGATTAAAACTAAGTTTGGGAAGAGCATTTTAGTTGAATGTGAAGAGTTTAAGATATTTCTTCCACCTAGATTTACAAAACACTTAACAGATAAAATGATTGATGAGATCGTTAAAGATGGAATAAAAATCAAATACACTGGTCTAAAAGAAAACTATCCAACTGTTGAGTTCTGTATGTAAATCCAAAAGTGAATGAAAATGAACAAAAATATGTTGTCAGAAGTAAAAAATGGAGTGTTTAGAAATGGATCCCCAAAAGAAGTTTATTCTTACTAATAACTTCAATGTAATTGTGAAAAATGTGCAAACCGAAGTTCAAGTAGTTTTTGATATTAACGGCTGTCTATTCAGCTTGAATTACGATCAATGGACAGAGTTTAAGAAGTCATTGTTTCCTATTGAAAACGAGGTTAACAGAAGATTCCATTATCAGTATCCGAACTTGTAATTTTAAATATGTTCTAAGTGTTTTATGGTAATAAAGCCATAAAACTGAGATCTTTGGATATACACAATGCGTAAGAAGAAGCAGTACTTTTGAATGTCATTCGAGTTTTAAAGATACATGTATAAATAAGAGATTTATTTGAGTTTTTTGTAATTATATCCTTAGAGTTATGCAACCTACAACACATTCAAAAAATTTCAATTTATTTCTCTATTGATTGACGTTTGAATTTTGAAAATCGGTTAATATTTGACAATGTTACAGCCAATTCAAAATTTCGGGAATTTTTTACGGGTTTATTTTTGAGTTTTCGGGAAAATGTTATTCTTTAAAAAAGTCTTAGAATTTTATGTAGATTATACTAGTATTTTTTATTTTTCAAATTTATGAATTTTATTTTTTGCAGTGTTGCAAACTTAGGACCAAATTTGTTACTAGACTTAGTGATTTTTTAATTTTATAGGTTGGCAACACTTATGGGTCAGCCAAACACTAATTGCCAAAAATTAAATATCAACCCTCTATCTCTTATAGGAACCAAGATATCCACAATTTTCTTATTTTTCGTTTTAAATTTGCCGGGCAGGTGAACATATTCAAGCAGTTACTCACCTACTCAATAGATGGCGTTACATATCACTTAGTTTATCAATTCGCTAATAGATGGCGTTGCTTGTAGAAGTATTTGTTCATATATAAGGCCCGATTTTCACTTGATTTCTTGAGCGTAGTGTTAGCCGAGCTCGCTCGCTTGCAGTCTGGCCAGCTGTAAGTAGTTATCGGCGTGGACGTCGCAGGTTCGAGTCGCCTCCAAGCCAGAAGAAGGATTTTCACTCTCTAATCTATAAGCAGCAAATCAGATTGAGTTGACGTGAATGGAGACTAGCGCTAGTCGGGAAAAGAAAACGGAGGCACAAGAGAAGCAGCAGCAGAAGCAACAGCAGAAAGAGAAACGGAGGCACAACAGAAGCAGCAGCAGCAGCAGAAAGAGAAACAAACAGAAAAAGGAGCCTGAGAGGCAGCCAAAAGCAAACCAAACAAACAAATAAGAGAAAGGCGTAAGTCCTCTCAGGTCCACCTGTGCACAGGTTTTGCTGCTTTTTACTTTGACAATTTATTTATGTTATAGAGTTATTATAATTTTAAATGTCATAAAAGCATATTAAATCTCACTTTAACATTGTAGTTAGGGGGATACTTTGCGCTCTGTAACTTTGAATAATTAGCTGGCTCTTTCTGCGCTAGTTAAAAGTATTGAGGGAAGGTAAAGTGCGCTCGTAGTTAGGTCAACATGCTACTCATGCTATTACTTAACCTTCAATAAAATTGTTTTTTTTTTCTCCACAGAACAAAAAGCTAACAGTACTTGAAAGTGGACCATAAAACAAAGAAAAATTACATTAAAAAAAAATGTGTAGTACCTGAACATAGAGCTTTACTTGGATTTCCGGTACTTTTGTGTTTTTGTTTTCATTATTTCAATTTTAAAAATAAATGAAAATAATTTCACATACATTCCTAATTTTAAGAAGCTTTCCCAATGGCTCTGTAAATAAATTATGAATTTAAAGGGTTAGGCTGTGATTAGGGCTGTTATATCCGGATTTGGATATCAAAAATCGATATCAGCAAAATATCGAAACTGAATCGAAAGTATCGAAAAACTCGAAACAAAATCTATACATCAAAATGTTGAAAATATCGATCAGTATTATTTTTCGATATTTATACTTGAAACTGTTTATTAATATATTGAAATTAATAACAGCCAAAGCGTACATACGAGGTTAATCGCAAAAGTAAGGTCTCCAAAGCGCTGAGGACGCAGGGAAACTGATTGGGTGTGCGTAAGCAACACTGTTGTATTTGTTGTTTCCTCCACTCCCAAGTAAGCGTATGCCATTTAGCTAGGATGCTCAGTTTTGGTTTGGCAACCATTTGTAATGGAGTTCCCGGTCCCGCTTGGCGCTACCACCAAGTGCGAAGTTAGCGTTGGGTTTCGCTTCTTGAACGCAAAAGATGTTGAAACGATTGAAATTTGCCAATTGAGGGGCATGTATGGATGTCAAAAACATCTGCAAGTGGTGCAGTGAGTTTGCAGCTGATCGTACTGAATTTTACGACCAACGAAGGAGCGGGAGATGGTCAAATTTCGACAAGAAAGTAGCAAAAGTTGAACAAACCACTGACTAGCAGCTGATTCCTAAGTTGAAAGAACATTTGGTTGGAACGCGTTTCAGCAACGATGATGAGGTGAAAGATGAGGTTCAACTTTCCTTAAACACATGGTGCCGAGATGATATGACATTGGCATACAAAAACTGCAACAGCATCTACAAAGATGCATCGGCCGAAATGGCGATTATGTAGAAAAATAAATAAATGTACAAACTTTAAAATGTAAGTACTTGATTACAATTCTCTCTGTGTTTTCTCGAAGTTCTCTCGTCCTAGAGGTTTTCATTCAGCTATCTTCATACACTTTCATTCATTATCCGTCTCATTTAGCCTTTTAATAAATATTCATCCACAAAGCAGAAGGGAATATAGTTGGACAGATGGTTGTCGGAATATTATCATTAACGAAGAAGCGTACTAAGTGTGAATAAGAAATGTAAGCAAAAGTAGACCGAATGAATAAAGCATTTCATCATCATTTTCATCATAGGTACTCTCAATATTGCCAAGTCAGAAGCTTCCATGCTCCACGGTCTTCCGCTAACCTCTTCGTCTTCACGTATGATTCCTGCCCTCTCCCTCTCCCTGCCACCATATTTCCTGCCACCATATCGTCTAGCACTTTCATCACAGTTTCTTCTTAGCCAATGTCTCAACCAATTTCTTTTCCTTTTCTTAATAATGTATAAAATAATGTAATAATGTTATTTTCTTCACCACCATTTCTAAGACCTCATTCATTTTCCAGTCGACCCAGTTAATTTTCTCCATTCTTCTCCACAGCCGCATTTCGAAAGCATCTAGTCGTTTTTCAACTTAATGTAATATGACGTAATATGAGGGAAATGTACGTACTTTGTGGTTACTGGGTTAAACCACGGATTCAATAAAATATTTCGTTATCATATTGTTCTTACAGCATAGCAACATAAACTCTACAAATAAATCGCATATGGAAAAACGAACAAAAAATAAGAATGTACAATGGGAAAAATAAGAAAGTATTGGAGTGACAAAAAGATACTATTACATTAGAAAAAAGAGGTAAAATAAGCTCTAATAAAGACAGTAAAGAGGATCACGCGAATTTCCATTGAAGAGGTATGGATTAGGGATGAAGAAAACCGGTTTTTATAAAAACCGGAAACCGGTTTCTAGAAAAAACAAAAACCGACATTCGATTTTCTCTAAAACTGGTTCGGTTTTTCACCGAAACCGGTTTCGGTTTTCTCCAAAACTGATTTCGGTGAAAACCTTTGAAAAAAACATAAAACTATTTCTGTGGAAATGGAATCGGTTCCCGGAGAACAACGAAACACTATTTTGGTCAGAAATAGAACCAATTTCGAAAAAAAAACGGAACCGGTTTTGGTGAAAACCGGTCTCGGCGAAAAAGCGCTTTTTATAAATTTTCAAATACCGGTTTCGGTTTTCCTAAAAAGAACCGAAAAACCGGTTTTTGTGCTACCACTAGTATGGATAACCACTGTTAAAATCACTTATCTTCGAGCATATTAATGGACTGCCCTCGACGAAATTACGACCTCGACGAAAATAATCGCTCTAGCTATCTGTTCGAAGAAACACTAATTCAAAAATTTGCCTTCATTAGAAAGTTATCGCGTCGAATAACGGACACACGGACGTACTAACAGTACATTCTTATAAATGCCAGTGCATGATTCTAATAACCTAGTTTGGACAGTCGTTCAGAACTGCATTCTGAAGGATGTAAGAGAGTTTTCGGAAAGAAAACTTGTTACATATTACTTTTCTTTCTTATTTTTTTCTTTCTTTTGAAGAGCACAGAGTTTCCTGTTTTAAAGCCTTAAATCTGATTAGTTAACTAATCACGGTTAGCTTCGTCTACATTCATTAAAATTACCGGTATATTTTTGCTTCTCTCATATAAATAAGATTCACACTACATTGATTTAAAAATTGAGAAATAAACTGAAGCTAGTTAAATATAAAACAAACCTAAACTCTCATGTTTTACGTTCACGAATGACCCAGGGGCGGGTCCAGAGGGGGGCGATCGGGGCGATTTCCCCCCCCCCCCCAGAAGAAGAAACTTTCTTATTTTATATATAAATAAAACTCATTCCAGAGTTTGGAGCTCTTAAAAGTAGCTGTAAGTAGCAGTATTACAACCCACCGTATCCCCCAGAAGTCCGTCCTGGATTCGCCCCTGGAATGACCATGGCTAGTCAAATGAATTTTAGTTGTATGACGTGTGGTCACATATCAACCACCATCGCGCTCTTATTTTTGAATTTTTAGACCGGAACACACTACCTCTTAACCAATGTACTTCTCAATATGGGTTGCCGATCTTGCGGGATCCCTAGCTAACTTGCTCCTTAGGATGTGGATATCTTGGCTTAGATCTTTTCTTGGATATCGGAGACCAAAACATACATATTTGGACACCTACTAAATATACAGAAATCGGTGTCGCTGCTCGCTAATTGCCTGACACACTGGATTAACATTGAAAAGTCGAAATTCTTACTGAAAATCGAAACACACAACAAATACATACTCGCTGTCCCACGGGGAAAGGAGTCCACCGGGTCCGGCATACCCTCAAAATACATTGGTACACTTTCACAATAAAACTATATCTACTTGTTTAACAGGGAAATGATTGATGTAGCATGAAAAATCGATCTTACACTTTATTTGTACTCTTTTTCTTACAAAAACAATGTAGTTCTATAATTTTTTTTCTGAATATATGGGTGGAAGTATTTTACGATTATTTATCGCCTTTTCGAGTGCAGAATAATACCCGTTCAACACTACATTGTAAAATACTTCCACCCATATGTAAAATACTTCCACCCATATGTAAAATACTTCCACCCATATGTAAAATACTTCCACCCATTGACGTAGTGGCCTGTAGTATTGGAAGCCCCCCCCCCCCAGGAAAGTTTGGATCCCTGCCAACAAAAATTTCTGGGTACACGCTTGCTTTGTAGAATATTTTAGTTACAGAGGGCCTTATGCAGAGTCGTTTTGACGTATGATTAGCGTCATACTAAAGGCCTGACTACTGTAGGAAACATGTTAGTCGAACTCATTAGTATGACACTAATCACGCGCCAGAAAGACTCTCCATAAGACCCACCGAAACTAACATTTAAGACTTAAGAGGTCTCATCCCGGCGAAATTAAAATACCGTTAATTTTACAGTAATTATGTGATATCTTCAAATAGATAAAAGATAATCGAAATGTGGAACAAGAGCGCCTTAGACAATATCATTTTACATGAGATATCGTTATCACGACTCATTTATCTGCTTTCGATTTCGAGCCATTTTGAAAATCGGCATTTATTTTCGCGTTTCTAAACGGCTGAAAACGGAAAGCCACTAGGTGACTTGTGATAACGGTACCTCATGCAAAATAATATTGTTTAGGACGCTCTTGTTCCACATTTCAATTATCTTTTATTTATTTCAAGATATCACATAATTACTGTAAAATTAGCGGTATTTTAATTTCGCCGGGATAAGGCCTCTTAATGATAATTTTAGGGTTGTATCTTATTAACCATATTATGCAATGTCGTGTTCCTAGTGCTATAATGAACAGATTAATGAGGGCACCTTTCATTATCAGTTACATTTCAATAAGAGGCATGGTATAGTTCGTTTCTTCAACCGAAGTGCAGAACATATATAAAGAATGGCGCCTTCTGCGTGTGGTGGCTCGTGCCATAAATAAGGCATCGTCCGAGAAATCTTGCGGAAAACACTCTCGATAACTAAATGGTCAAGCAGAACCCTCATTTCAAACAACTAACTGTCCCTTGTCAACTCCACGTGGAGTCTTACTTGCCACAGTTCCAAAGGCTCTGCTCTTGTTCCCAAGACCATCTTCTTTGTTCTTATATTGCCTGACATCTGTTTCAGATTAGCTGTAGTATTGGGAAGAAAGAACTGCTACAGTGTTGTGTTAAGACATTGCAACCTCGCAAATGTGGTCAAAAGACGTTTGGAGGGAGAAAGGGATGCTGTTGTAAAACTTAATATGAGAACTTGAAAGAAATTTGCCGAACTGCACTCCTATTGAGTGAACACGCCATACTCATACAGTATCAATTTTTAGACTTATCCTTAAAAATATGCTTTTTCTCGATTTTTCTCCAAAATTGAGTATGTTTACTGACATACAAGACCGCATTTAGTGGGGGTGCACCAGAGCACATACACCCCCTTCCGTTGTGAATATACACTATCGAAAGTGAGAAGCAAGCAGTGAAAATAGCAATACTTTCAGAAAATGTCAGGTCATGTCTCCGTCTCGGGCTTAGAAGAAAGCAGAGTTTTGCAAGAGCAATAGTTTAAGTCAATTTTCTGAAGGCTGAGGGAAAAGGATTTACCGAGAACATACACTTAGCATTTCCAGGGAAATTCCTCATACACTCCACAGATGTCTAAAGGCATTTTAAATTTAACTCAAATGTATTGGTGCACCCCCGTCAGAAAATCCTGGATCCGGCCCTGCTGATATACATAATCTTGTTCCACTTAATAAGTTCTATCAATCTCATACTTCATCTTTGGAAATTTCTTTTTTCGTCAGACGTTAATAACAGTGTTTCTTCCAGACATGTTTTTGGGGAGCACTGCCCCCCGGAGCTCTGAGAGTGCCCCCCAGAGGAGACCAAAATAATACGTTTATAATATAATAATAAATAGAATATTACCAGCAATAACCCCCCCCGGAACATTTTTTCTGAAAGAATGACTGATTAATAATGTTATAGATATTGTTTATTTATCTACCATTTCCACTAGTATTGCACTTCCTTGAAGTCAATTCATTTTGCAGCAAACCCTGCATCTACAAATGCAGAAAATGACAATCTATGTATATTGTGATTGTAATCATATCTTACTGTTACATACCTTGACCCACATACATAGCAACTACATTTATACTATACCGGAAGATTCCGTAGAAAAACAAAAAGGGAAGGGACCTTCTTATCTTAAACTACAGACAGAGACCTATCCATGGCCAAACGTGGGAAGGCAAAGCGTATTTTCCTACAGCAAATGAGTAAATCAGATTTGTACGTACTTTGGATACGCATGACATAGTTGCAAAATAAAAGCAACGTTTTTACCGTTAAAAACAACGGTTAGCTATCCTTCAAGATCAACAGTCACGTTCTTAATCAAAGAAACGATTTTGTTAATGGAAAATTTTGTAATCTAATTGGCTGTGCAATAATTGTGTTATGGCTACTTCTTTTTTTTTCTTTCTTCTAATGGCTCAATCACTATTGCTTCCGGTGTCCAAAGAGGAAGTTCACCATTTTGTTGAGAAGCAGGTAATTCACTGAGTCTCTTAAGTTTCCCGTTTTCTCCTTGCTTCATTTGTATCTTCTACTTAAATGATCTTCCCGTGAAATAAAAATTGATATGGCGTAAGAGAAAGGGTGGTAGAAAGATCTTTTCTCTTTCGCTTTGTCAATAAAATTTCCTGTTTAAACTAATTAACTCAGTTTTATAAATAAATATATGGTCTGTTCAAAAAGTATCTGACTTTGAGCAGAGTTCTTGTGATTGTGCACACTTTTTCCAACTGTCTTGTCATACTTGGATGCGCTCCTGAAAAATGTCTGGAAATAGAGCGCAATTGGGTCATTGCAATCCGCATAATGTGGTTTTGTGACTCAAATCCTGTCCTTTTAAGGGGTATTACACCTTCTACAAGTAGAGCTGTCAGATCTTCGTGTGCAAACTGAAGTGTCCGAGGTTGCAATATAGTCTACGTGTCTACGGGACAACAAACTAGTACGTCTTATTAAACTACCCTTATCTATGCCATACATACCTCATCAAGGCTGTATATCTTGGCCGCCCCGCGCCATTAAAAATGCTGCCGATTATATGCAAGCAAAAACAACACAAAACTAACAGAAGGCAAACCATCATAATTTTACGCTGGCAGCCAATAAGTAATAGCCTTAGTTATTAGTTGCCAGTGGCGTCGTAACGAGAAATTAGGCCGCGCTGTGGTACATACCAATGGGGTCACCAACTGACCGGTATTTTTGCCAGGGTTGGCTACATGTTTCAAGGTTTAAAACACACTCTTAATCTGTTTTGAGGATTATGAACGAGTGCCGTTAATTTTATTTCTCAGAGTTTGCACCTTTAGCTGCGAACATTGTTTTCAGTATAGGTTTTCCTTAATAAAATATTTATTTACGAAGTGTGAACAAAATCGCCTGAGTCGTTTTTCAGAAAATCGCCCGAAAATGTTTACCACCAAGAATAAACAACAATCTCTTGTATATTATTTCAGGACAAATGAGTTATGCCATGTTGCCAAGTTGTTAATGAGATATTTATTTATGAAATCGCCTGAGTCGTTTTCGAGTAAATCGTTCGAAAGTAAACTCACAACAAGAATAAATTCTCTCTTCTTGATTTTCCCCAGGGCAATTACTTACTGTATATCAGAGTGTGAAGTTATTGAAAAATTAATATATGAAATTTTTCATATCTCTGTACAATTACTGTACAATTAAGGTAAATCACATCAATGAAACCGAAGAACTTCAAAGGAACTTTTGCGAAGGGAGAAGTCTGCTTAGTTAATTTAGTTTATAAAATAATTATCACATGTCCTGCTGACATAACATACTGTAACACAATGTTAAATTATTTTTAACTAGTAACAGAAGAATTGTATATAGTAAGAGATCTTATTTTTAGTTGCTGATAATTATATGATAACTTTGAAATAAAATACTTTTAGTTTATATAAGTAAGGTAACTGCAGGTATATACGCCAGTGCAGCTAAATACGCCAAGTGTTCAGTACTGGGACGTTTCCGACGAAATCCGCCTCCAATATGTGCCACGGTCTTGGATAAGTCCAATTTGGCGAATACTCCGGGAGATAGCGCTGATACTGCCACGCCATGCAGTATTGATTGCTTCGGGAAGGTTCCGTGGAAGGACATTATTATTTCAAAAGAGATAAGAATCAGTTATTAGTACCGTGTTAACTCAGAACATTGTCGGTTGTTTACAGCAATGTACAGCTTATTTCGTATCTGTCTAGTAACATTTTGTTTTGTAAGTGTAATTTCAGTATTCGTGATTTCATGGCTACTAAATCAATACCAGGCATGGTGCAGCGAAATACGCCAGGGCTTGTGCAGGACTGACTGCAGAAGACAAAGATGTTTTCATTTGTCCCATATGTTTCATATAATATCGGCGTAGTTTTCTTAAGTCACAGTACAGTGACACTGTTTGTTTATTTTCTTATGGACTAAAACTTTACAGTTTGGAACTTCATTTCAACTTTGGAGATTATCGTTTTTACATTTTACCTTTTTATCTTTATCTTGCACTTTGGTTATTACATCTTTTGCTTCAGCCATGTTGTGTAGTAAAATTTAAGTTCATATAATATATTCGATGTAAGCAGTTACAAGATTTATTACAGGTTTCTAGTAGTATCCTGGACTTGGCGTAATTACCTGCGCGTGTTAGTAAATACGTCACTTTGTAATACTGTTTTATTTTGCCTTGGGTACAAAATAGAAGTGAGTTGCATCATTGCCACATTTTTTTTCTATAGCGGAAAAGACTACTCTGCAACGCACACTTCTTGTTCTTTGTGTTTCAAGAAAATTAAAGCCATAAAAAATCCAACACCCTTAAAAAAATGAAATCTTTGAGTTTTACGTCCCACGGTTATGCCGGTTAGGCTAAAGGAGACGGTGATGATGAGTATGAATGAAACGGTGGAATGAAGAAAGTGGGAGGAAACGGGAGAACCCCGAGAAAACCCACGCACACGGTGTTTGTCCACCACAAAGTTCACTTGGCGGGGGCTGGGATCGAACCCGGGACCCCAAGCACCAGAGGTGAACTCTCTACCACTGAGCCACCGCGGCCCGTCCAACACCCTTAACATGGCGTATTTATCTGCACCTACCTTATTTTAAAACATGAAATGTAAACAAGAACGTTAGAGCCATTTTTGAGAAAATAGCAATTTTTCATTTTTACCCTTCAGAAAACTACCCTTATTTTTAGAAGTAGGAAGAAGATTAAAAAAAAAAGTGATCACATAAAAACCTTAAATTTAAAATTTGGTTAAGATACGTACGTTGAACGGTATGGACTCTAGATGAGTTTGTATCAGGACGAACGGACAGATAGATGTCGAAAAATCTCTTTTTTTTCGGTATTTGTGGGCCATGTAACGTGTAAATCCGTTAAAATCTCGAATTCGATTTTTTTTTACGACCCTAAATTTTCTTCTTTCCTTTTGTCGCTCGAAAGTAAAAATTGAACATGAATGATGCATTGCTATTTGTTGATTTCGGTCACCGTATTATGCAATCCAACATAATAGTTACTTTTTAAATACCGGTAATAGTTATATTTAGTTTGTAGTAAACAAAATAGTTTTTAACATACGATGATTAAAATTAAATAATAATGTTATTTAAAAAGTAGTTCACAGGATACCAAAACAACATGATACGTAATCAAATGCAGTTGAGTTCGTTCCTCTAGTCGCTGCCTTAACTCACGCAGATTTTGGGGAAAACGTTATTCTGGCAGCACTGTAATTTCTATGGATGGCAACACTGAAAATTCTTCAGGTTCATATTTTCTGTTGTAGAATAACATTATCTATGATTGTGGTAGGTTGCATTTCATTATCTCCTTTTACTTAAGAAAAATAAGTAAAAGAATAAATGGTAAATTTTGTATTATTTTTAGTATGTCAACCTCTTAACGTCCGGCGGCCAGAAGGTATGCCTGAAAGAAACCCTATAAACAAAGCTTCACTTCTAGAGATAATTTAATTGTAAACAAACTGTTGATTATACTAATGTGATGTTGGCGTACATTGACTTACAAGTTACAGTTATTTTAGTGTCTCAGACTACAAGTCACTGTACAAGTATTATTTAACGTATAATGGGGAAATACGATGATATCTAACAGTTTTAAAGTATATGGTTTTTGATACTAGGATATTGCAGTGAAAGTCGTTTGTATTGGCAGTGAAAATATCAGGGTCAGTGTACACAAAACAAGCAACGATATTGCAGTTTACCAGAGAAAGTAAATGAAACTTAAACATTCAATACTATTTATCTATGACATGGCGAAGTGCTGATGTTACCAAAATCAACATCTGATATTTCTCAACGTTCTACAAGCGAAAGAAAGGCCGTTAGTTTTCCTCTAACAGAAGGAGAAATTCTTACTTAGTTACTTTTTCTTGCTGGTTCCAGTATTGTTTTTCTGAACGTGGGAAATTCTTATGAGAAAGCATTCTGATAATTCTGGTAACACATCGTAACATAATGATGTGACAACGTAACAAACTATGGTGCAGCGAAAGGTATTTCGAATCCATTTTTCCTTCTGGAATTGTGTGTTTGTGCTATTGTATGATAGAGTAGAAAGCGTCGCTAGGATTCTAATATCATGCATGTAATATTCTGTGAAATCTTATAGTAAAGAATTTTGAAATCCTGAATTAATATTATTTCTTTTTTCTATTACTGTATTAGTTTTATTAATATTATTGCTATGTAAATACAAGGCGTACGGCAATTTTACCCAAAATACTGCAATTTCTTATGCTCCTGTACATTTTCTGCAATATTGATAATTTTCATCCCTGTATGTTAGTCTGTGCAAATTCAAGCAAGAATACATAGAAAAAGTTCCGTGTTGTAATATATAAAGGTAACCAAGAAAGTTCTGTCGCTTTTTCACTCACCACCTTCGAACATCGAAAATGGGGGGCCGTGAAACCAAGAAAGTATCAAGTGCATTTTGCACCTTTACTAGGGATTTGAACTGGCGTCCTCTAAGGTGATTGTCCAAGAAATAGAACAGGTGATAATCGGACGGTGCAATGTCAGGGAAGTATGGTGGATGCGTGTTTCCCATCCAAGGCGTAGAATGGTGTCCCGGGTCATCCAAGCCACATGGCACTTAACGTTGTCCTGTAACAGGAGGACCCTTTTACGATTCAGAAGTGCTAGCTCCAGAGTTTTGAGTATTTCTTGAACACGGCTCAATTGCTGACAGAACATAGTTGCATTGATCCTCTGACCAATACATTGATCCATTGAGCTTCAAATGGTTTCTCCACTCACACTGAATTGTAGTCGCAATTCCTCACGTCTGGGCATTGTTCGTCTCAATTTCTGCACGAAGATCTTCATTTTGTATGTGTGTTTGTCTTCCGGCACATGGTGCGTCTTCGAGTGTTTCATCACCATATCTAAACTTGTTAAAAACCACCGCTGCACTGTCCGCGTAGACACCCTCACCAAAGGCCCACCGCCCCGCTGCAGCGGCTTTTGACCCCAGTTTGAACTCGTACAGCACACACAAGTAGTCTGTGGAACTCTCATGTTCATTCTGTCCTTACGCAAGTTTACGGTGTAACTGAACTGCTACAAACAGGTAGTATGTTGGATATACTCACACCAACAACTGACCTTCGCCTTATCTCCATTCGGATTCAACCCACGGTGTGAGGGCCAATGGAAAACAGATCTCCACAAAAAGCGACAGAACTTCCTTGGTCAGCTTTATACTATATATTAATATAAGACTGGCAAGAATGCACATTTTCAATTGTTATAAAATTTAGAAATGTGTCCAGCAGTTTACTTTATAGTTATAATGTTTCTTTAAAAGTGTATATTATTGTATGCAGTGGAAGTGCTTCAATACATTTTACAAGGAATCTATGTATTTGATTTATATCAATCATTCCCCAATTGAACGCTCTGTAATGTCACAGTTTGATGCTCATCTTCGTAGTAAGTTACATGGAGAGGAGAAGAAGATAGTAGATAACCCGACATTCATAAAGCACAGTGATGACAGGTAGAAAAAGAACATCTATAACGTAGCTGATAGTTTTGTATGCATATACTACTCATGTATCCATAATAAATCATACACTGCCATAACATACTCTTTCCATTGAAATTATGGATTTGACACTAATATCGGTCATTTTCCATCATTTCAACCCCACTCCCCTCAGAATGAAGTTGGACATAAAGGACATCAGACTGTCACCAACCAGCTTAGAGATCCCGAAAAATATGAATTCGACATCGAAACTAATATTGGTTGTTTTTTTTTTTCATTATTTTTACATGTCACCGTCCTTCACTAGGGGTAATGATGGGAGCTGAACTTGGATGTAAATGCCATCGAAATTATCACTATTCACCTTAGCGACCCCGAAAACTATGGATTTTACACTAACGTCTGTCGTTTTCGATCATTTTTATATCACCCTTCTTACTCCCTCAGATGTTCCTGGGGATCTTACCTCCACTAGGGGTTGGAGTTGGATTTAAAGAGGATCGGAATTGTCACCAATCAACTTAAGGTTGCCGAGAACTATGGATTCAGTAATATTAATGGTTTTCGATTATTTTTACGTCACCATTCCTTGCCCAGGACAGCTAATTAATGATGGCTGAATTTGAATTTAAAAACGGCATCAGAAGTGTTAGTATTCACCTCAGCAATCCCGAAAACTATGAATTCGACACTAATATGGTCGTTTTCGATCATCACTTTCTCTAGGTGAGACAGGGATCTCACTCTTATAGTACTGCTTTCCAGGCTATAAGTTATATGAGTACAAAGTTTGGTTAAAATTGCTGCAGGTGTTCCGAGAGTTATGCTGAAACATACATACATGTAGGACTATATATGTAACACTGATAGATTTATTTGAGACACAATTAAAAAATCATATCAGTGCCTCATGCACTGAAAGTTATATACCTAACGTTTTATATACATTGCACTTACATAAATGCAAATATTTGCAGTTGCAATTTAGGCTATAAAATATGTGCTTTGTTATATAAGGAGATAATGGACTTGAAACTATGGATTCCAGTTGTATATCTTTAAGAGAAATGTTCTGTGGTTAGAACGGTAAACTACCTAAGAAAAGGAAAGAAAAAAGAAAAAATACTGCTCAAATGGGAGAAAAATGATGGTAATTTTCACCTGCACACTGGAAAGAAGAATTCAAAGTCCTGTAATTACGTAATGTGAACAGCATAGCAATGAACTTTTTTTATGTGGGTTGCGTTGCAAGAAATACTTTGTGTATGATGAGAATCCAGCAAGGACTAAGTAACTTCCATTGTAGACGGACGAGTAACTGCTTTCACTTCTTAATTATCTCTGCTGCTCTGTTTAAAGGCTCACTCGCTACTTCACAAGAGATGGCACCACATATCCCTATGTATTCAATGTATCTTTTACACTGCAACAATATTTACATCTCCCTTCTGGTAATGGGTGCTTTTCTTGGAAGGGGGGAGCCCCCGAAGTTTACTTAGGCCGACGTATTCGTATTAAAATCCTCATTAATGCATTTTATATGATATCTGACAAACTTGATTGGACACCCCTAATGCTATACAAATATTAACACTGCAAATTAAATTATCTGTTTCATCAATACAGTTTGTTCTATTATACTTGTGTGATGTGTACTTGGCACGTATACAGGGTTGCCAACTTTTGAAAATTGAAAAACCGAACATCCTCCTGGAGTACGTATACTCTTAAGGGGGCAGACTACTAAATATTTTTGAAAAACTAATATTTTTTCTTTTGTCCGTTTTTCGTAAATGGAAAGAGGTAATAAAATAATAGATAATGTTATTCTACACCCGAAAATACGAATCGGAAGAATTTTCAGTGTTGCCATTCATAGAAATTACAGTGTGACCAGAATTTGAATTACTCAAAAATCTAGGTAAAGGCAGCGACTAAAAAATGAACTCAACGGTATTTGATGACGTATCATGTCTTGGTTCCTTGTTAACCACATTTTAAATAATATTTGTATTTATTTTGTAATAATTTATTTATTTTGTAATAACTTATGTAAGTTTTATAAAATAAATAGAAATAATATTTACAAAGTAGTAAACAAGGAACATAGACAGCATGATAAGTCATCAATTACCGCTGAGTTCATTTTTCTAGTCGCTGCCTTAACCTAGGTTTTTGAGTAATTCAAATTCTGGTCACACTGTAATTTCTATGGATGGCAACACTGAAAATTCTTCCGATTCGTATTTTCGGGTGTAGAATAACATTATCTATTATTTTATTACCTCTTTCCATTTACGAAAAACGGACAAAAGAAAAAATATTAGTTTTTCAAAAATATTTAGTAGTCTGCCCCCTTAAGAGTATACGTACTCCAGGAGGATGTTCGGTTTTTCAATTTTCAAAAGTTGGCAACCCTGTATACGTGCCAAGTACACATCACACAAGTATAATAGAACAAACTGTATTGATGAAACAGATAATTTAATTTGCAGTGTTAATTTCTATGGATGGCAACACTGAAAATTCTTCCGATTCGTATTTTCGGGTGTAGAATAACATTATCTATTATTTTATTACCTCTTTCCATTTACGAAAAACGGGCAAAAGAAAAAAAATATTAGTTTTTCAAAAATATTTAGTAGTCTGCCGCCTTAAAATTGTGACATTATTGTGTGTCAAAAATGTGAACAAACTGAAAGTGGTTATTTGACATAAAACTGAGCAATTCCTAATTCGAATTTAATAACTTCAGTTACTTTTGAAACATTTATTAAATTTCCTTATTCTAGTTTTGTCTGACGTGAGTCGGCACGTGTAATTTTTGTAGTCTACCATCAATGATATATTATCGTATTTAAAAGAGAAAAGCAAACATAATTGGCAATATAATTATGGCATGCACAAAATATACTTGAAAAATAAGTCTTACCAGCCTCGCTGGGGCTAGTAATATCTCATATTGCCCACCTACTTTTAGGCCTACTGGATCTGGATGCATTATTTACCCTAGGAACACCAGGGGGGGGGGCTGAGGCCCACAGCCATTAGTTTTTAATGGAAGCCAAAATACCTTGGTGTTACTAGGGTTTAATTGGAAGATATAAAAGAGAACGCACAAAATCCTTTGTCCGCTCATCACGCTAATACGGCTGAACCGATTTCTTTCATTTTTGGGGGGTTGTTAGGATTTGGACCCTAGATGGTTTTTATCATATCACTTTAATTTTCAATTACCAGTGTCTTGAGATAATTGACCAATCAGGTGTCAATACGTACAAAAAATCCTTTGTCCGCTCATCACGCTAATACGGCTGAACCGATTTCTTTCATTTTTGGGGGGTTGTTAGGATGTGGACCCTAGATGTTTTTTATCATATCACTTTAATTTTCAATTACCAGTGTCTTGAGATAATTGACCATTCAGGTGTCCATACGTACAAATCCTTTGTTATTGGTTCATCATAGGTATAAAAATAAACGTATTTATATGCAACCCGCATGACCCTGTGACTCGGCGGGTTAACATAACTGACAGGCGCTATAAATCACTTGAAAGCGAAAAAGTAAAAATTATCTAAGTAACAAAGTTTATTGCGTTCCGGGATGACCGCAGCGAAGCGGGGCGGGTTGGGGTGACCGCAGCGAAGCGGGGCGGGTTAACATAAATGACAGGCGATATAATGTTAACATTAGTGCAATCTTCTATGGTTTTTATCATATCACTTGAAAGCGAAAAAGTAAAAATTATCTAAGTAACAAAGTTTATTGCGTTCCGGGGTGACCGCAGCGAAGCGGGGTGAACGCTGCTAGTTGGAAGATATAGCTGAGGATGAAGCAGTGCTAGCTGCGCTTTTGAAAATGTGCTTTTGTTTACCTTTAGCAGTTTTGATAAGTTCAGTAAATTTTGCTGCCTTCAACTCTTCATCCGCGCACGACAGGTCGATATCAAAGCGAATTACAAGCTCAGCTTTAAACATGTTCATCGACAAACGATTCCTTTCGTCACTCCAATATAATCTGAATAATAACAGAGAATAGGACTAGTAAGAGGAAAAATTACCGGACATTAACATCCCGTTTTGAGATCGTGCCGGACACCGGACAAGGAGGTCAAAAACCTAACTGTCCGGTAAAATATCGGACGGCTGGTAATTCTGCATATATGTGTCGTCACGACGAATGGCTTTCTTTACTTTTTTATTTTTATTTATGTATTTCTTTCTTTTACTTTTATGTTTGATATAAACTTTGCTATTTAAAAAATGTTGACTATTGCCAATTACTAGTCGCATTCGTTAAAACAAAACAATTATTTATAAACTGATTCTGAAAAGACATCCTGTTATAAGCATCTTTATATATATATATATATATATATATATATATATATATATATATATATATATATATATATATATATATATATATATATATATATATATATATATATTTAAATCTGCGGTTATATTTTTTCTCTTTTTCATTTCTTTAAAAAAAAAAACTAGAAAAAGAAATGAAATAAAATCATTCAGTCTAACGTCCCACCTCTGTGCTTTAGGCTAAGGAAGACGGATGACTGACGTAAGTGAATTGTGATCGAATGGTTGGTGGAATAACAACGTGGGAGGAAACGGAAGTACTCCGAGAAAACCCACGGACAAGATGTTATCCACAATACTTACTTGGGCGGGGATTGAACCAAGGTCGTCATGCAGAAAAGGTAAGCGCTCTACCAATGAGCCGCCGTGCCTCACCTTGTAAAGTAGAAATACCGTTATGTTGAAGATATATTATTAAACACTTACAAATGTGCCAACTGTTTCAGCCTAACGCTTGCTTTATTGAAAAAAGTGCCTGCTACAAGATAGTGATGTAGTTATCTAGTTACCGTCCCCCGAGAGTAAGGGAGACAGTGATGGTACTAATGAAGAAATAGGAGCAAACGGGATAACGCCAAGAAAATTCACCCACATGGTGTTTGTCAACTACAAAGCCCACTTGGTGTGAGCTGGAATCGAACTAGAAAAAAAACATACAACAAGAGTTGAACACTCTACCACTGACCCACCATGTGCCTTACTGTTGTTAAATATAATAAATTATTATGGAAGAATAAGTGGAATGCAGATAATGGAAGCAAACAGGAGATCTATTAGAAAATATACAGATTCAATGATGTTACCATAAACTCGTGGACTAGAGGAAACCAAGAAGCATTCGTCATCAAAATGAGTGCTCTCGTAATATATACTATAATGTACTTTACCATTTTATTGTTTTTATTTTTGAAGCTGTCCATGCCTTGGCATTTAAATCCAGATATTGGTCTGTACTCACCTGCAATAAACAGAAACGAAATAGTTTGTTAGTTACTGATCTGTTACAATGCTATTTTGATTTTTGTAAAATATACAGTATAACTCCAACTATCCGAACTGCAGTCATCCGGATCAACAAATATCCGGATCGGTATCAGGACATAAATTAAAGGTATGGACCATCACACTAAATTTTCTAGCTCCAATGCCTTAAACTAAATCATGTCATGCCTCAATTACTAATGAAACATTTTTTTGTGTAATATGAACAATGGCATTTTCGGAAAACTTCGCCCAAAGAAAACTTACCTCAAGCCATTAAAGATATAGAGAAATAATCTCATAAAATTATTGAATAAAAAAAAAAACTATGGAAATAAATAAGGAGGATATTCTCGTAAGAAGTAAATTATATAACATTATAGAGTTAGTGAAAGGTACATTTATGAAATACAGTAGACTTCCGAATATCCGGCTCGCGACTATACGGCCTTCATATCATCCAGCCTAATTTTCTTCTTACGCAATTAAGAGGCCTCACCCCGGCGAAATTAAAATACCGGTAATTTTACAGTAATTATGTGATATCTTCAAATAGATAAAAGATAATCGAAATGTGGAACAAGAGCGCCCTAGAGAGTATCATTTTACATTAGATGCCGTTATCACGACTCACTTATCTGCTTTCGATTTCGAGCCATTTTGAAAATCGACATTTATTTTCGCGTTTCTAAACGGCTGAAAACGGAAAGCCACTAGGTGACTTGTGATAACGGTACCTCATGCAAAATAATATTGTCTAGGGCGCTCTTGTTCCACATTTCAATTTTTTTTTTTATCTATTTGAAGATATCACATAATTACTGTAAAATTAGTGGTATTTTAATTTCGTCGGGATGAGTCCTCTTAAATGAGAAAGGCAAGATGTTGCATTGGCAGCATTGCCAAGGCATTAGAAGCGGGCGTCTGCTACTATCCTCCTACGTTTCGTGTGGAAAATACAAGTTGTGAAAGGAAAAAGAGTAGCGTTCTCCTCCTTGTTCATTGCTTCATCAGTGTGTAACGGGCCTCAATACAGTGTACCTACTGCTGTTCCTGATTATACCTCTACAGAACGTACAGTAAGAAATGAGTTTTATGTTATTATGCCTGCCCTTCCGCCAGATTACGCCGGATACTCGGGAGTCTACTGTAAGAAGAAAAACGCCTGAGTTGTTTTTGAGGAAATCGTCCGTCCCCCCCCCTCCTTAAAAAAAGAGAGAATAAATTCACTCTCGAATGTTCTTTCACAACAAATGAGTTATGCCATAATGTCAGGTTTCTAATGAAATATTTATTTTGGAAATATAAACGGATGAAATTCATTAATCTTGGTAACTGGAATTTCACTGTATATTCTACAAAATTTTTCTATAGTCCCAATGAAGGATGCTTCTACAAACTTTAATTTTATACCTAGATAATAATCGAGAACATTGTAATTTTTCTTAGACAGGATATATAGGTAGAAATTAAAGGATGTTACAATTCGAGTATTAAAATAGTATTCAAATATTTCCGAACAGAACTAATATGCATACCCACTGATGAACCACTCCCTATATTCCTAATGGAAATTGAAATCGTTACCACAATGCAACAAAAGAGACTCTGCGACATTACCAGCTAGACTTGTAGCTAACTGCATTGGACGATGCTTACTGGCAGTAGCTATTGCCTATGATTTGATTCGCTCTTGCTTTGAGTAGTTCGTAGTACCCAACTTCCTTGATTGGTGGCGCCACAGTCTCCACAGTTTCAGTAGGAAGAGCAGCTGAAACCTCTTATACTATATTATTACTTTATGCTTTTACCTATAAGAGAACTTTCCAACTGCAATAGGTGCTGAGAAGCCGCAATGGCTTAGTGGTAAAGCGCTCATTTTTAGTGCATAGAATCCCTTGTTATATCCGAGCTCTCGCCAAATGGGTTTTCTGCTGGACAAACATCGTGTGCATGGGTTTTCTCGGGGTTCTCCCACTACCATCCACTTTCTACATTGCACCATTTTATTGATTATCATAATCACTGTTTCCCTTAGCCACAAAACAACTCGTAGGACGTTAAACTGCTATATTTAAAAAATTGTGTAGAATGAATATTTTTTTCTTTTAGAATTGAGATGCATGTTTAAAAAAGAAGAAAAACAATAAAATTTTTATGCAGTGTAAAATGCTAGAAATCAAGTACAGATCATCATAAAAATATGCCATGAATCTTGAGAGTTGCATAAAAGAAACCATATTTTCTTTTACGTGGATGTTTTCACATACAATCAAATTAGAATAGTGTTTTTTAAAACTAGATTTTCAATATATTGAACTGCGGTTTTACTATTTTATTACTCTACACAATAACTCATGTATATTCGTCTGGTGATAGGAGTTTGAAAAATAAATATCGTTATCCTGCTAAAGTCTTAGATCGTGCATCTCACATATTCTTGTCAAAGGAAAATTCTTTTTTTTTTTCTAACACTTGTTTAGTAATATAAGTGTCACAGTGAGGAGTAGGTCTATAGGTGTCACTCATGAAGAAATGAGATGCATACATACACTATAATTACGAAATTAAAATAAGATTTTTGAAATCCAAAGCCATTTGAAAATTTGATTGGACTTAGTCCAAAGAAAAACAGGAACATATTTCCACTTGTCTCTGTTGTAACTAGTAAAATAAAATACATAATTACCATCACGTTCAAAACTGAAAATTTACTCGAGACATTCATTAAAACATTATAGGATGCTCGCAATGAATGATCGTGACGCAAACATCGTCATTCAAATTTTAGGGAGTCGAAAACAAAGAAATTAGGTAAAACATGAAAGCTAAACAAATTGTATTTAAAAAGAAACTAACATACACACAACACGTTTCAATCAATATCGCACCCATGCAGGATGTGTGATATTGAAGCTCTTGAACCATTAAGTTTAGAAGTATTACTGTTCTTCATGCAAGAGACACATGAGTAGAATTCGAGGAAATGTACCATTGACAATTGAGCAGGAATGCTCATCCTCCCAAGGGTTTAGCGCAATTCCCAAAATTTACCATTTTGCCGCAAAATTTACCTTTCTCCGCTCAAATTTATCATCTTGTCCCCAAAATTTATCTTTTTGCCCTCAAATTTATCATTTTGTCCCCAAAACTTACCTTTCTCCCCCAAATTTATCATTTTGTCCCCAAATTTACCTTTCTCCCCCAAAATTTACCATTTTGTTCCCGAAATGTATGGTTTTCCCACCAAAATATTCCTTACCGTCTCCGACTTTATAATTTGTTCTCAAAATTTACCATTCTCTCCCTAAATTTAAAATTCTCCAGTTTGTGTCATTTTTAATGAAAAAATGTTCCTTCAAATAATCTTATGGCAAAGTGTGTTGCAATCACTCTTACAAAACAAATCATTTTATTCTTCATATAGTAAACATAATTTCGCAATATTTTCCAGCAGAAATGTTAAGTACACGCGCACCTAATAAGTGGGGTTTTTCTCTTTTCTTACAATGTCAATATTGTTGTTATTGGTGTGACTTGGAGCTGGGAGTTGAACCTCTCTACTCTCATGTGTGTAAACAGTATGATGACTCGCTCATGTGATTGGTGTTTAGAAAAAAAAATCCACTTGTCCTTCCTCAGCCTACTAAAGTTCTTTTCTCTCTATAGTCCGACACGTTTGGCATATTGAATTTCGGTGACAGGTAAAGTAGCAACGGAAAATAGTAGAGTCTAAGGTAGAATCAAAAGTACGTGATTAATTCTAGCTAATTCAATTAGATTAGGATTGTTATCATTAGTCACCTATCCCTAAGGTTCTGCTCTACTGTTAACCATAAGACGAGAAATAAGATTTCAATGTCTCGTCTCGCAAATTTTGTAGAATTTTAGTCTCGTCTCAACTGGCACGTAGCCAGGATTTCGCAATAGGGGGGGGTCCGTGACGAAGTACTGTGGTTACATACCAGGGGATCAATCAATCTAAACAATTTTACTGGCAACATACCCATATTGGTCTTTTAGAACAATAAAATAAGGATATGTTACTAAGTATTTTAATAAGAAAAACTGGGAGGAAATCTTTAGTACAAGAACATAAAAAAGTATTGGGAAAGATATAGTTTTCCGAGGTCATTCGAACTCGGTTCTCCTTGTCTTCTTTCTCCTTTTTTATCTTATATTCATTTAACGCTATGAAGGATAGCAACGAAATCTGTTTTGGGAGTAAAGACATCCTGTAAAATTGATTAAAGTTATCGCGAAATTCAAAATGGCTCATTGGTGATCCTGGGCACTTCTTAAGATCTACCTGAAAATCTATCTTATCGAACCGGTTTATCGATCGTCATTTGTAGTCCATAGGATTATCAAGGATATAGATGGAATTCGAAATGTTTCGTTACAATAATATCCATTTTCAACTTGATCCTTCCCCCCCCCCCGGACCCACCCCTTGGCTACGTGCCTGCGTCTCAATTCTCGAAGGATTCTTCCTTATCTAATCTTGAAAATTTTCTCATCTCGTTTTGAAAATTTACATTCTTGATTTTTGGAAGTTTTTTTTTTTTTGTAAAATTTTACGCTTAGTAATAGGAAATGCAATTGCTGTATAGGAGTAGCTATTGAATAAATAGCATTAATTAAGAGAAACACATATCACTCAGGCTTCTTAATCAATATTCATACCCAAACGAACATTAAAGGCGTTCACAGTACAAATATATGATGCTATACGCGGAGCAAAGTAAGAAATGAAATGACACTTGGTGGAGCAAGTGTTGCGCTGTTGCCACATCGTGACTATTCAGCTTAGGTGTTCGCAAAACTCGTTCCACTTCGGTTGACAACCTCTTTGAATAAGTGTTCCAAGACGGCAACATAGTATTGTTATTGTTCGTTTCTCCCTCCACTTGTAACTACCACCACGGCGTCTATAATTGGCCCTGTCTCGGTAATAACCCCTCTTGACGTACCGGTAGTTTTGCTTTCAACACAGATGACCAAAAATGTAAGCGTGGCCTCGCGTAGCGTAGTCGCTAATGCTCTTGCCTTTGTTGCGGGCGGTCCCGACTTTGGACATTCGGTCGAAAAGGTGTAACAACTTTTTTAGGCCAGCCCTCCTGACAAGGGAACCTTCCGAAAATGATAGTTGCAGTGAAAGATGTGACCTATGCCAATTGAAAGAGCTGTAACAGAGATGAGCATTCCCCAAAAATTAGCTGCCCATAGCAATAGGTTCAAGAAATATAAGGGGTGGAATTTCGGGAAACAGCAAGGTTGGACAAGGGGGAAAAGTGCAAATTTCGAAAAAAAAGGGGGCACGGCAAAATAAAATGCTGATAAGTGATGTATAGAAAGAGACTTGCCACAATAGGGAACAAATGAAGGCCACCAGTGGGGTTAACAGTGTTGCCAACTGCAATGAAAAGTACACGTTTTGCAAAGAGCACTATATGAAGTGAGTGCAATATTCAGTGTCAATCTGTCATGTAGAACATAAGATATGACGCGTATAATCAGTGGTACAATCTAACAAAAGAGAATAGATAAAACAGAAGTACGAAAAATACGGAAAAGACGGAGTTGGCCATAATGCGCCACATTTGATCACGAGCTGTGCATATTAGAATGAACAAAACAAGAAAGCACCAACTATGCAGGAAACCGACGTACCTAGAGTCGAAAAGAAAAACGAGTTCCAAAGTTGGCAGCACTGGCCATGAACATCCAGACAAGTCTAATATAGTTAGGCCACTCGCTTCACAAAAAGAAAATTCCGGCAACAGGCATTAGCCTTCGCATCATTTGTACATGCTCGTCCACATTGTACGTGCAATTGTTCGATGAGACAATGGTCCAAACAGAAGATGCATTTGCAGTGGGTACAGCGGAATACTGCCAATCCGTCACACATGGTACAATGATCGCTTGTGAATGTCTCGAAACAGTACTCTAGAGGTGTCGGAACCTTTGGTGGTCTTTCTATCACATATCCACACCTGTAGAAAGCAAACATAATCAAAGGCTTGATCTGCTGTGTGTTGCTGTTTGCAGTACTATCACCGCCTGTATGATATATCCAGGGTATCCCACCTAACTCTGCGAATGAAATAGTTTCAAAGCGAAAAAAATGTGACACATCCAGTTGTGCAGGAATGTACCCTTGTCAGCGGGCGACAAACTTCTGTGAGACGCAAGTGCCCCCAGGCCCCAAGTCCCCCATCATAGGGTCCCAGGGGCCAACTTCAAAATTTGAAATAGCACCATCAGTCGAGTTATATTTCTTTCGATAAATCTTGGAATATGCAACAACGCATATCAGAAATATTTACTATATGGGATTTCAAAATGGCCGCCAAAAATATCTGCTCGGTGACAAGAACAACGTGCATTTTTGGCGGCCATTTTGAAACCCGTGCTTCATATAGCAAATTTTTCTTATAGGCGGTGTTGTATCTATCCAGAGAAATATCATCCATCCCCTGTTCCCATTTGAAATGTTGCGGTTGACCCCTCGAGCCTTATGATGGGGGCCCTGGGGGACTTGCTTCTTACAAAATTCTCCTGGCCCTCGACATGAGTACATTCCTGTGCAATTGGATTTGCAACATCTCTTTTCGCTTCGCAGCAATTTGAGATCACAATGTTCGATGCCATGTTAAGACACAACATATATTTGTGGCGGCCATTTTGAAAAACATGTTTCATATAGCAAATGTTTCCTATAGATATTGTTGCACATTCCATGATCTATCGAGAGAGGTACCACTCGGTCCCTGTTGCCATTTGAAAATTTGAAGTTGGCTCCTGGGGCCCTATGATGGGGATCCTGGGGGCACTTGCTTCTCACAGACTTTTATCACCCCCTGACATTGGTACATTCCTGCACAACTGGATCCTTCACATTTTTGTTCGTTCCGCAAATCTTTCAGGTCACAAAGTTTGGTGGGACACCCTGCATATTCCCACATACGACCCAACCATGACATAGTGTTCACTACTTCTATTATCGGTTGTTAGCTCAACCCAACCATTTCATGTTCCCCGACTTGACATTGCCTCAATCACTCTAGCATTGATGCATTCCGGGTGATGCATGTTGCCGGAATTTTCTTTTTGTGAAGCTAGTGCCCTAACTATATTAGACTTGTCTGGATGTTCATGGCCAGTGTTGCCAGCTTTGGAACTCGTTTTTCTTTTCGACTCTAGGTACGTCGGTTTCCTGCATATTCGGTGCTTCTTGTTTTGTTCATTCTAATATGCACAGCCCGTGATCAAATGTGGCGCATTATGGCCAACTCTGTCTTTTTGGTATTTTTGGTACTTCTGTTTTATCTATTCTCTTTTTTTAGATTGTACCACTGATTATACGCGTCATATCTTATGTTCTACATGACAGATTGACACTGAATATTGAACTCACTTCATATAGTGCTCTTTGCAAAACATGTACTTTCCATTGCAGTTGGCAACACTGTTAACCCCACTGGTGGCCTTCATTTGTTCCCTATTGTGGCAAGTCTCTTTCTATACATCACTTGTCAGCGTTGTATTTTGCCGTGCCCCCCTTTTTTTTCGGAATTTGCACTCTTCCCTTGTCCAACCTTGCTGTTTCCCGAACTTCCACCCCTTATATTTCTTGAGCCTATTGCTATGGGCAGCTAATTTTTTTGAAATGCTCATCTCTGTTACAGCTCTTTCAATTGGCATAGGTCACATCTTTCACTGCAACTATCATTTTCGGAAGGTTCCCTTGTGAGTAAGGGTTTTCCTCATTCACACCAGGCAAATGTCTCAATGGTGCCTAATATAATAGTCCCAGAGCGCTTCTTCCTTCCCCATTCTTTTCTTCCTCTTCAATTTCCTGGGCAGTGTGATCACCGAGGGACTCATCTCATATGTATGACAGGCTAACATAGCCATAGATGCTGAAAGCTCAGAAATCTAATTCCTACTCCCACTCCTTACAGGTAAAAGCAATTTACTCACGAGACTCGTGAACTTTCTTCCTTCGTTTCAAACTTAGAAACAGATTTCTTGTCTCGACTTTCATATCACTAGAAGAGACCACTTTCCGAGGGAATTCCTCACTAAAGCTCATGTAAGTAATACGTTGTACCGTTTAATTGTTCTCAACATAGAAGGTTTGCCAATAAACAGGACTGATGCTGAAGGGTGTTCACTTCTTGGATCATCATAAATAACTTCACATCCACCACAAAATTGGGCGTCCCTTATTTTCACCATCTTATAAACTACAGATACTTCAGTCCGAAAATTTGTTCCCTTATTTCTACCTAATAAACAGTACAAATACTTCAGTCCGGAAATTTGTACCCTTATATTTACCATAATCGATAGTACAGATATTTCAGTCAGAAAATTTGTCCCCTTATTTCTACTGTAATAAACAGTACAGATACTTCTGTCCGGAAATTTGTTTCTTATTTATCATAATAGACAGTACAAATATTTCAGTTAGGAAATTTGTTCCCTTATTTCTACCGTAATAAACAATGCAGATACTTCAGTTCGGAAATTTGTTTCCTTATATTTACCATGATAGATAGTACAGATATTTCAGTCCGGAAATTTGCCCCCTTCTTTCAACAATAACACACACTCTAAATACTTGAATTAGAAGTTCTGAAGAGTGAAAGCTTAAAACATAGTCTATTAAAAGACTATCCTTCCGCCAGATCTTTATATCTGTGCGATCATATTAAGATAGAGTATATTTTTTTGTTTAACTGAACTTCGGAGAAATTGGTGAATGGTGCTCTTTTCTTTATATATACGTATAACTATACATTTTTTTTTTTTTTTGATTGCCATTTTCGATGGCTATCAAAGCATGCCCTCCCCGTTTCAATGTAACGAATACGATTGTTTCTGGATCAATGACTCGCGACGAAAGAGAAAGGTCAACGTCAGCGCTCGAACAGTCACCAAGCAATGTTACAAGAACATTGAAAAATGTTTTTCTCTGGAATAAAAGCAAATAACTGTACAGATAAACCGGACATTACATTCTACAATATAATTGTTTGATTTAAGATTATTATTATTGTTATTATTATTATTATTATTATTATTATTATTATTATTATTATTATTATTATTATTATTATTATTATTATTATTATTATTATTATTATTATTATTATTACAGTTTTCTCACCGGTAAACTATCATCTGAAAACACTCTCGCTCTCTTTTCGTTACTTCAACGGTAACTTTTTAGCGTTATTACTTATGAAGGTAGGACTGTGTGATGTTTCAAATACCAAAATATAGATATCGAAAAATTCTACTGCTCGATATTTCGATATTTTCCTATACATCAATCAAGTTTCGATATTTTGTTGAAATCGATTTTCGATATCCAAATTCGGATATGGCACAGCCCTACATGAAGGACTATGATTAGCTGAAAGCGTGATTAGCACTCAGCTCCCGAACTCATTTTAATGAAAGCTTTTCACATTTGCGGCAGGGACACTGCTAATAATGCCAGAATACTTATAATTATGATCATTAGCATTATAAATTGAGACTAGCATTTGCCTAGCCGGGGGTTCTACCCCCACACCCCCGAGTTTGCTCGACTTACAGCCTCGCATCTCTTACGTTTCAGGCTTTGCAGTGGATTTTGTGCATTTGCTCTTCATATTTCCTTAATTTTCCCAGCAGGGGGCTTCACCCCCACCTTTCCTAGGCCTACGGCCTCGCGTGTCTTAAACCCACAATTATACAGAATTTTAAGTTTCTTTTCCTATTTCAACTATCAAAAAGATAAGGTTTTGTATCCCAAGAAAACGTCTATTTAAATAACATAGGGATTTCTCCATTCCATATAGACACCATATTTAAAAATTAAAAATATTCACTTTTGGCAATTTTCCCGTAGGTTAATCACAGAAGGCTACAATCACGCCAAATTTCATCATTCTAATGCTGCCGGACGTACCTAAACATTTTGGGTTGTAGACTACGTCCCATATAAATAACATGGGAAAGATTTTCAGTTCCTCATAAAAGCACTATAAAGTTGGAAATTTTTATTTTTACTGATTTACTTAGGTAACGCTAACGAAAGCGAACAAGCGTACCGAATTTAAAGTTTTTATACTAATTCCAAGTACCTAAAACATGAGATTATATGTCTAAAAAAAAAAAAGCCCATTTAAATAACATGGGGAAATTCTTCAGCCCTCCTTTAGACCTCCTAAAAATTAAAAAAAATCACTTTTGGTAATTTTCTTGTCGGTTAGTGTCGGAAAGCTACAATCATGATAAATTTCAACTTTCCACGTCAACCGGAAGTGCCCCTTTAATTATGTCAGTTCATGTAGTTTTATATATAGTTACGATAGAACAAATAAAGGAATTATTAGAATAAAGGAAATGGTTAACAGGATATGAAATATATTATTAAGTGCTGATGGAAATAAAATACAAAGCTTTTTCAGAAATATTAACTGATGTGTATTGCAATACTCAAGGAGTGAGTAGTTCACATTGGCCAGAAAGACTATTCATTAGAAGACGGCAGGTTCACGATTTGGACATAAATACAACAACTGTTGGAATCTTATCATCTATTTTTACGAATGTTTCGAAATGACTGGTCAGACAGAAGTGCCTCATAGTGTTTGAGGTACTGTAACTTCTACCAGTTGTGATAACTTAGGTCATATAGGGTGAGTTTTTAAAACTCGAGGGCTTCATTTGGGTCTAAAATTTCTAAATGAAGTCCGATTTTCTTGTGGTTCGTGGCAAATGATCAAGTAAGGGTGGGAGATTTATGGAATTATGTTTGCTGATTTAAATTCATCCGGGGTAATATCGACCACAGCTCAAGAGAAACACGTTGATGCTAGTGGTCTACTAATCCACGCTTAATTGCATGCATGGAGAACATGCCCGCGACCGTTCGGTCTATTTGATGGACGGGTACCGCGAGAATGTATCGCACTCCGCCCGTGGTTGCTCGTGCTTGGACTTAAGTCCACGTGCACAAGTGCACCGCCAAGATTTGTTCCTTAATCTTGACACCTAAGTGTGTGACCCCCATTCACTGAGGGAGTGGGATACGCCCACTACGCGGCCAGACCGAAGTCCTGAGTGCCTACTAGTTAACCTACTGGTGGAGGCGGTCCTGCTAGCGAGTCAGGCCCTACCATACTCTGCAGGCATGGTACCCGAGCGTTATAAGGCGAGCTCACCTCCCGCACATGTTTACCGTTACCCAGGTTCCTGTGATTAGTTCTCATGTGCTACCGAATCCCACGGTATGACCACAACCCGGCAGAGTCCAACCCAATCCGGGAACCCCAGGCAATGCCCAAGGGGGCTCGTGTCCCGGCCCTGCTACCTCTATCGTTCAACTGGCAACCGCCGTGTGTAGAGGTACCATACACACGTCGAGATGCTGTGCATCTCATCCCGGATCCAATGGTACGTGTTAAGTCACCATTTGAGTTTGGAGCCAGCCCATATCCTACAGGGTTACCTCCCTTTCACGGAATTAGTACCGTTGCCCAGATATCTGGGATTGGACTTTCCCGTTTCCGTTTGGTCCTCCTAGCAGGCAGGAATCCGACTCTCCCCTCCCGGTAGGATCGTCCAAGCAATACGGGACTACCTCTCTTTTACGTGTTGAGGTACCACGTACATGCTGAGATACTCAGTATCTCTTCCCGGACCCAACAGCACGTGTAGGTCGCCATTTGGGAGAAGGGCCGTGGCCACTGTTCTCCCCCGGTAGGGCCAATGCTCAAGAGAAACAGCAAATATTCGCCAATGTACCTTACAATTAGAATGAAGTGCGGTGCTGTGTGGAGATTTGAGTTTTCTTCGTTAGATGGCAAACTCGTCAAGGCCAATAAGAAACAAGAAACTGAGCTGTTGTATTGAGAATTTGCTGTACAGTTCTGTGCTACTGTATGAATTTGATTAGGACATAAGTCTAGTGAAAGTAGTGTATTGATTGATTGTTTTTTTTAGTTTAACGTCCCGTTCAGCAGCAAGGCTATATGAGACGTGGACCTACTGATTAACGTGGAATCTGAACCACATGAGTTCTCGCCGGGAATCGAGCCCGGGTTGAAAATAGTATAATCCTTGGAATAACATGAGTTTATCGTTAAAAGTTTTTGGAGAACGGAATCTGTCGTCGGTATGCAAAGGGCATTTAGAAACAAATCTGGCTCACATTCTGCCCCAGACAACAACATAATATGATCGCTAGTGAATAAATTGGAAGACACAAGATTGCTTCTGAGTGAAACAGGGAAGCATCGGACCCTGTAGGTAGGTGTTGTGGAAGATATAAGTTATCATCTCTTTACGTCTCTCAAGAAATATCTCCGTCGTTTGTTGCAAGAAACCGGCTAAAGCTATCTAACTGTCAAAAGGTTAACACTTAATTTTTATTCTCAGTAACACTTAATTTGCATTCTGCAATTTCGCTTCAAAAATCCAAAAACCTCATTCCAGCTGTAAGGTACACTGGCGAATACTTGTTATTTTTTTCTTGAGGCATGGTCGATATTACCCCGGATGAGTTTAAATTAGTAAGCATAGTTCCATAAATCTCCTATCCTTCCTTGATCGTTTGCCACAAGCCGCAAGAAAATCGGACTTCGGTTAGAAATACTAGACCCAAATGAATCAGTGAGTTAAAAAAAATCACTCTGTATATTCCTTAAATTGGCGATGAGGTTATGCTTTATGTCTTACATAATAACCCTTTTTGTTAATTAGGATTTATATATATATATATACAAAGTTTATATATAAATCCTAATTATACAAAGTTTATACAAAGTTTAAAAATAATACTCTGTCAGGTTACGCTTTGTTTAGCAGCTAGAAACGTTAAGTATTTTGTGAGCGAAAATCTCATTAATACTATAACTTCAAAACAAATATAAATATCATCAGGCTCCTTAAAAGAACATGAACGATTTATATATTAAACAACGTACGAATATCCTCAAAGTTTTATATTCTGACAGCGCAAAGCTCTGAGCGTAAATGAACTTCCGTTGAAGTATTACAAAAATAGGGTTGCATGATGAGATACGAAACGAGAAAGAGCTCTTCCAATATAAACAAATAGCTTTCCGAGACGAGACACCCTTAACCCTACAATGCATAATTTTGCAGAAACTGTGGAATTATATACAACTAGCTTCGAATGTTATAATCTGGTTCAACATGCATTGGCAACTACACACCGCGTTATGTAAGAAAGTACAATTATTTACCACTATGACCCATCTGTCCCACTATGCATTGTAGGGTTAACTTTTGTCTTCGTAGGCAACCTCCCATGAAGGAGAGATATCCAGTATCAGTCTAAGTTGCTCTTTGACTCGGTGGCTTGGATACTTTCTCAAGTAATACGTAACTTTTGTCCCGCGTGTTAAGCATATGTCCAAGAGCAGATCATAAATGAGAAAATAAAAGCTATTATATACACTTTAAAATATTTTATGGAGCTTCTATTGATCGTTTGCACTATATTCACAGAAACCCTTACTGATTTACCTATATATAAATTATTCACGTATGTTTACTGAAACTTTTTGTGTGTGTGTGTGTGTGTTACCACGATTTACTAAGTGTTAGTGCTTTATTCATTGAAGCATGATGTTTCTCAGCCACATACAGGGTTTTACTTTCCATCCTGACACTGGCGCAAATCCCGGGGGGATGAGGAGGACATGTCCCCTTCAATCTTGGAACTGGGGGGATTGTCCCCCCCCCCTAATAATCCGATTTGAAATATGCTTTTGGAGAGAAATGTGATCATTTGTGTCTGATTGCCACAAAGGAAAGTAATTTAAAATTGATGTTCCTCCAAAATAAGCCTCAAATCTGCCCTCCTCCCAAAGTTACAACTCTGCTCTTCTGATCCTCCAGAGCGTTGTTTCTCAACTTCATAAATATTTTGAACATCGCTTCCATATATATACACACGGTCTTAACCCCCCCCCCCCCCCAATGTTGAACACAGATCTGCACCGCTGTATCATGAAGCAGAAGCAGAAAGAAGCAGGAAGATTTTTTTCTTTTTTCCTGTTGAGAGCGTCTTTGAAGAAGAAAGGGCTGGCTGACTGTGCAGCATGCGTCGTTCAGTCGTGACAAAGAAATGTTCCTTCACACATACTTTTGTTACATAATTAACAATACAAGGAGGGCGTGAAAACCACAAATGTCAGCACGAGTATCCGAATAAATATGCGGAGAGAGAGAGATTTTGTTAGTTATAGTTCATTGCAATCTTATCTTAGTGCCTTCTTATTCAAACATATCTCCGCATAATAAATCGTAGCCTAACTAAAAAATAACGGCAATTTACGAAGTTAAATCTTGCCATGAGAATGGACCAGCAAGCACTTAATGATTTATTACTCAATACCTTTCATTCGTAAGAAGAATAAATAAGACACATTCAGGATGTTTTAAGATTCTCCAAGAAAAATAATATAAAGAAAACTAAACTCCTAGTGCAACAGTCATTGGGGGACCAGGACCTACTAGCTGGATTAGAGTATTCATACCTGTAGGAGGGTGATGTGTGGTCAGCATATCGGCTTCTCTCGCTTCATTATTTCTTTCTTTCAAGCAGATCAGAACGCCGCAATGTCAACATCATGTGGCGAAATGCATTGCCATTCAAGAAAATTATTATTATTATTATTATTATTATTATTATTATTATTATTATTATTATTATTATTATTATTATTATTATTATTATTATTATTATTCCTTTTGTCAGGTCCTCGAAGTAATGATTTATTTATTTATTTATTTTAGATTTAAATTAGGAAATGTTTCTCCAACTTTTCTCGACCTTCATCTTCCTCTTTTCAAATCATCGATCAACTGTGTTCTTCTTCTTCCTATTCCTCGCTTTCCTTCCATATTTTCCTTCTATGGCGGTGTGAAGGAGACAATTTCTTTGCAAAATGTTTCCAATCCAATTGGCCTTCCTACGGAGGATGCTGGCTAGAAGTGTCCTCTTCTCTCCTATCGGTTTTAAAACATCTTCGTTTGTTGCTCTCTCTATCCATTTTACCGTCACCATTTTCTTCCAACACCACATTTCAAAGCTCTCTAAATATTTCTTCTCTAACTTCTGTATTGTTCAAGTCTCTCAACAATACAGTGCAATGCTTCATATATAACAACTGACCAACTTCTTCGTAAGTCCAATATTGAGCCTGCTAGTTAAGAATGATCATTTCTTATTGAATACTTCTTTAGCTATGGCTATTCTTGACCTGATCTCTTTGGTACAGTAAGCGTCTCTTGTCAAAATACTTCCCAGATACTTGAAATTATCGACCTCTTCAAGATCTCTTTTTTCTACTCTGACCTATAAGGGCGTGCTTGCACTTGATATCCTCATGATTTTCGATTTTCAATGTTGATTTCCATTCCATATACTTCTCCAGTGTCAACTATTTTATCAATCATTTTCCTATAGTCTTTCTTCAGTTCTAGCTGTAAGTCAAGCAAATAAGAAAATAATCATGCAAAATTGGTCTACCAATAAATATTTCTTCGCACATGGTTCCAGATATATTCAGATCATCACAACTGGAATTTATACTGTATTGATCAATATTATATTATATGGAACTTATATTTTTCTTATTTATTTTTAACATATTTACTTTATACTGCATTCAATTGTTACACGATCTATGAGTAATGAAAACTGTGTAACCTCTTTGTAACGACCACCTCATTTACGAACAATTAATCATTCCCATGGGTGTCTGTTGTTGAGTGATTTTCCTGTACTTCAAGTAAGATAAATGAAAGCCATGTGAAAATGAAATGAAATTTTTCGGTTTAACGTCCCACGATTATGTCTTTTAGGCTAAGGGAGACGATGATTAAAGTAAGTGAATGATGATGGAAGAATTCGTGGAATGAGAAAGTGGGAGGAAACAGGAGTACCCCTAGAAAGTTAACGGCCACGATGTTGTCCACCACAAATTTACTTGGACGGGGGTCGAACCCCACACACTAGAGATAAACGCTCTATCATTGAACCACCGTGCTCCCTAATGAAAGCCATGCCTCTTTCCTATTGATGAGGTAACTAAACGTATCTCTTGGTGCTGAAAAGGGCCTTAAGTTACAGTAGCGTACACAGGAATTTATTTCCGGAGGGGTCCAAACTCAATATGAGGGTATTTTATATTAAAATTCCTAAAATTGCTCCTAAAATTAAGTTAAATTTATACAAAAGTCGAAGTTTCGGGGGGGTCCGGACCCCCAGGACCCACCCCCTGTGTACGTCCCTGTTAAGTTAATATCAAACAACAAATGACAATTGTTGAGGTAGGTTGATGAATTTTTGAGAGGAAATCCTTCTTGAAAAAAAAAAAAAAAATCCTGCGGCATTGCTAGCGTGAAGACTACGAAAAACAGGAGCTAGACGTAAAAGTGAATGGAAGAAAGTTCTATATATACACAAAAGAGTATAGAGTGAGAAGAAAGTTCGACGATTGGATGCGACAACCTCCTCTGAGAAGAAGAACAAATAAAATATTTCAAGGAGTGAAAGTGGCATTCAAGACGGGAGTCTCAGATCGTTCTTGTCAAGTTCAGAGTTGAATGACTTCTTTCCCAAAAGTAGTCAGACTCGCTAACCCAGGATCAATCCGCAAAGTGATTGAACACAGTTTCATTCAGAGAAGGCTTGTAGATTTTGGTGAAAGTATTTTTTTTTTCATTCTTTCTGTTTTTACTCTTTTGACGAGATGATCAATGGATTCACCTGTCTTGGTCGGTTTCCACGACTGGTGCCGACTGTGCCTGTTTTATATTACCTTTCTCTGCTCTTTGAAGAAGCCAGTAGAATACCTTGTTATGTATTCATTACGCATGTTCGCGTAAGTGAGTAAGTACTCTATGCCTCCGAGGCAGTTACGTGAGAAAAATTACGTACGAAAGCCTCATCTTCGTAATGCATTGGAGTGGATCTGTAATGAAAGTACTCCTTGGCACAGTAACGGCGAAGCGGTCTTTGGAATCTTCACACAAGACCAAACATGGAAGGAGAGGATCCCTTTTCACAAAGTGGATGCTTTAATATATAAATGAAATGAAATCTTTCAGTTTAACGTCCCACGATTATGCCGGTTAGGCTAAAGGAGACGGTGATAATGAGAAATGACTGATATGGTGGAATGAAGAAAGTGGGAGGAAACGGGAGAACCCCAAGAAAACCCACGAGCATGATGTTTGTCCACCACAAAGTCCACACGGCGCGAGCTGGGATCGAACCAGGAACCCCAAGCACCGGAGGTGAACGCTCTACCACTGAGCCACCGCTGATTCCTACTTTTTTTTTTTTAGTGAGCAACTTAAAGGCAACAAAAAATATTTTTTTAAAATATAGAAAATCAGACAGGTAGTACCTACAAAATGCTATTACACGAAGTTATATAATCGTTTTCAAGATCTTCATGATTTATATGTATAGGCCTTATAGTTGTTCGAAATTATTTTTCGATACCCGTTAAGAGTTTCTGTGATTCGGATGGCACGTGGTCAATGTTTCATAATGTTCTGATGCTGAAAAGACAGATTAAAGTCCAAATGAACCAAGGAACCAAATTATTCGATTTCATCACTAAAGTTAAGACTTAAGTTCAAGTTCTAAAATACCCGAAGAAGTCGTCACTTACATAAAAAAAAAAAAGAGAGAGAGAGAGAGAGAGAGATTCTTCTTAAACAAGAAATTTATTCAGAAGCATTGAGAGAGAGTCTTAAAATTATTCACCAATATAATAGACATCGATAATACAAGTAGTTTCAACTTTTGTAGTGGTTTTTGGTTTTTCGAAAGTTCAATTTCTTTGTTTTCTGTAAAATTTTGGATAATTTTTGAAAGCAGTCCCCTCAAATATTGATTGACGATAAGACGAAATGAGAAATATCTCGTCTCCATTCTCGAGAAGATTATCTCTTCTCGTCTCGTTTTCTAAATGATGCGTAAAATTTACTCTCTGTTTTTTTTTTTTTTTTTTTTTAATATTTTTCTCTAGAAGTTATCAGAATCCCTTCGGGCCACGAGAAGTCTACAAAGGGTGCGATGTAACAACATTTAAAACATATTTATTATTGAAATACATCTTGTAATGACATACGTATCTTTAAACATGTATAAGTGTTCTTGGTTCTGTTCATACAATGACTTTTATCTATTTATAGTTGCTGTGCCATGAATTATGTTAACACTCAAACAGGGTTTCAGATCTAAAACTCGAGTGAATTAATGTTGTTCACGGTAGTCTCTTGTCTCGTCTCAAAAAAACTAGAGGAGAAATGTCATTTTCGCGTCTCGTCTCGTATTTAAAAAGGCAATTCTCGTATCGTTTTGGAGACGAATTATCTCGTGGGCAGCAGTAATTGAGAATCAGCCTGATATGGCCTGGCAAATGTAGAACTGGGAAAGCAACTGAATCAATAATGAAACAATTGAGTCACTGGAATTTTTGCCAAAGCACTGGAATCACTGATTGCGAAAGCAAAACAAATATGTTGTAGTCTTGGAGGTTACCATGACAGGGAGAGAGAGAGAGAACGAATATATGCAAACATATTGATAATAATTGTCATCAAGAATACCTACTCACTTGGAGAGTCAACTCTTCTCTTGCAAACATAGAGCTGGCAACCTTGACCAATATGTGATATCGAGAAGCAAGATTCCGAAAAGAAAGAAGAAAAATCTCAGCATAACAACTCAAGAAGATTTTTTTTACTTCTTTCTTTTAGGTTGTCCCGTCTGCCAAATAAAACAAAAGATCGCTTGCATCACATGATGCGGTTTTCTTATTTTCTCTTTTCAATCGAACGATGAAACTAAACAAAGGAAAGGTCTATGATTGAAGAAAACACTACCAGAAAAGGATTTCAACACAAAAGTAAATTTCTACGTCTATTACCACATGATTGATTTTGGTGTTAATGATACTTCACAGAACAAGAATGTCTACTATAAGACTAACGTATGGCATTTACAACACTAGAAACACATTTGTTTGGGATCGCATGCGTGGGTTTCCTCGGGGTCCTCCAGTTTCCTCCCACTTTCTTCATTCCACCATTTCATTCATTACTCATCATCACCGTCTCCTTTAGCCTAACCGGCATAACCGTTGGACGTAAAACTCAAAGATTTCATTTCATTTCATTTGTTTGGGAATTGCAGAAATAAAGTTGAAAAATACGTTGGCCCAACGTTGTTCTCAATATATAACGAAAGGTAACGGTCAGCATAGTTGGAGATTAGAAATTGCAGAAATAAAGTTGAAAAATACGTTGGCCTAAAGTTGTTCTAAATGTATAACGAAGGGTAATGATCAACATAGTTCGAGATTGGGAATTGCAGAAGTAAAGTTGAAAAGTACGTTGGCCCAACGTTGTTCTAAATGTATAGCGAAGGGTAATGATCAGCATAGTTGGAGATTGGGAATTCCAGAAATAAAGTTGAAAAATACGTTGGCCCAACGTTGTTCTAAATGTATAACGAAGGGTAATGATCAACATAGTTGGAGATTGGAAATTGCAGAAATAAAGTTGAAAAATACGTTGGCCCAACGTTGTTCTAAATATATAACAAAGGGTAATGATCAACATAGTTCGAGATTGGAAATTGCAGAAATAAAGTTGAAAAATACGTTGGCCCAACGTTGTTCTAAATGTATAACGAAGGGTAATGATCAACATAGTTCGAGATTGGAAATTGCAGAAATCAAGTTGAAAAATACGTTGGCCTAAAGTTGTTCTAAATGTATAACGAAGGGTAATGATTAACATAGTTTGAGATTGGGAATTGCAGAAATAAAGTTGAAAAATACGTTGGCCCAACGTTGTTCCAAATGTATAACGAAGGGAAATGATCAACATAGTTCGAGATTGGGAATTGCAGGAATGAAATTGAAAAATATTTCAGCCCACCGTTGCTCAACCATCAATTTCCCACCATTTATGTAACAGTTTCTACCTAGCACTCGTATTCGAAATTTTACTTCTTCATGCTGAAAACTTAAATTGGTTGGCAAATGGTTGGAAAAGCTGTCAAATTGCAAGGAAGGACCAACATTGAGTAGCCTAGTTTCTTCCACTGTTGATCCTACTAACGATACTGCTACACGGTAAAAAAAAAAAAAAAAAAAAAAAAAAAGCTGAGTTAATTCAACACAATAGCTCTGTGTTACCCTGGTTATAAAAATGTTGATACTTGCCGGTTACTACTTTAACTCCAATCGGATTTTGAAGTAAACTGTTAAAATGGTTATATCAAACCACTTGGCACTCGCATTACTTCTACTAATATAAATTTTGTCAGAAAATTCATACCTTCACAAAACTATTTACGTGTAAGATCACACAAAATACAATGCATGGTTCGTTACTTGGCATAAATGTCAAATATACCGCAGTAAGCTTTGAAAGTTTGTTCTGTAGAGCAACCAGATGCTTTTAATTTTGTATTTAAGCGTAAATATTCAATTTTCATACTTACTATCCGTTATCAAAATAACCTAACCTAAGTCTTAATCAGTTTTAATATATTATTTGAATGATCTATAATAATTTGGAAAAGCAAACGCGAGTGCCTTTAAGTTTATTATGATAAGATCAATCTTCAAGCTCTTAACATTACAATTGTATTGTTGAAATTTAGTTATTTTATTAAAAGAAAATTAAATTTAAATAATTAGATATTTTGTTGAGTCTTCATCCCGCCGAAATTAAAATACCGCTAATTTTACAGTAATTATGTGATATATATTCAAATAGATAAAAGATAATTGAAATATGGAACAAGAGCGCCCTAGACAATATTATTTTTCGTGAGGTACCGTTATCACAAGTCACCTAGTGGCTTTCCGTTTTCAGCTGTTTAGAAACGCGAAAATAAATGCAGATTTTCAAAATGGCTCGAAATCGAAAGCAAAAAAGTGAGTCGTGATAACGGTTTCTCATGTAAAATAATATTGTCTAGGGTTTCTTGTTCTTTATTTCGATTATCTTTTATCTATTTGAAGATATCACATAATTACTGTAAAATTAGCGGTATTTTAATTTCGCCGGGATGAAAACTCTTAAGCATGATTGTAACGTATTGTGTACAGCGGGGCGAAATCTCCGTCGGAACAATTAGTGCAGAGTAACCCAAAGAATAGTTACAAACAGGGTTCCCAACTTTTTAAAATTGAAGTACCGGACACCCTCCTAAAGTGTGTATACTCTTAAGATTGTGACATCATCACCAGGCCCGTATCCAAGGGGGTCTAGGGGGCCGCCCCCCTAAAATTTTGCTGGCCCCTCTAAAATTTTCACGGTAGTATTGCAAATGAACTATCACATGGTGATGAACTATAATATGGTTGAATCGGGCCCCTCCTAACTTCAGCCGGGCCCCCCTACATTTTTGGCCTGATCATCACTCGTCAAAAATTTGAACAACCTGAAACTGGTTACTTCACATAAAATTGAGCGATTCGGAATTCCAATTTAATAGCTTTAGTTACTTTTGAAGCACTTATTAAACTTACTTATTCCCGTTTTGATTCCAGCTATATAGTAAATAAGCTATATTTAAAGCCACAAGCATTTTGTATATTTGTAAGGTTAAATGCCTCTCGAAATATGCTACATTTATCCCCCCCAAATAAAAAAGCCAAATTGGCATCACTGCCACCTTGCAAAAGATAACACCACTGACACGGAGCAACAAATTCATTGCGGAAGGGAATTGTACTATGGCCGTGATCAGCCGGTTATCAAAGTGATTCATTTTAGAATCCAGATTCAACTAAATCTATTTTCCACGGAATCAGAAAAATAATCTGAATAGAAAAGAGAATAGGACTATTAAAAGGAAAAAATACCGGAATTTTAACGGACGGTTTTGAGGTCATACCGGACAAAAGACAAGGAGGTCAAAAATCGAAATGTCTGGTAAAATACCGGACGATTGGCAAACGCTGTAATTTTAAAGACTGTAATTTCATTGAAATTTTAAGTAATGAAAAAAAAATCTTAACTGTATAGTTTATGATGAAAATCAGATAACAGTAATGAAACAAGAAGTTTAGAAATGACTCCCAAAAAATGTATCAAAAAATTGCGATCTTGGCCAAGAATTTTAGGAATGATACAAAAATGTATCAAAAGATTGCGACCTTGGCCAAGAATTTTAGGAATGATACAAAAATGTATCAAAAGATTGCGATCTTGGCCAAGAATTTTAGGAATGATACAAAAAATGCATCAAAAGATTGCGATCTTGGCCAAGAATTTTAGGAATGATACAAAAAATATATGAAAAGATTGCAATCTTGGCCAAGAATTTTAGGAATGATACAAAAAATGCATCAAAAGATTGCAATCTTGACCAAGAATTTTAGGAATGATACAAAAAATGTATGAAAAGATTGCAATCTTGGCCATGAATTTTAGGAATGATACAAAAAATGCATCAAAAGATTGCGATCTTGGCCAAGAATTTTAGGAATGATACAAAAAATGTATGAAAAGATTGCAATCTTGGCCAAGAATTTTAGGAATGATACAAAAATGCATCAAAAGATTGCGATCTTGGCCAAGAATTTTAGGAATGATACAAAAAAATGTATCAAAAGATTGCGATCTTGGCCAAGAATTTTAGGAATGATACAAAAAAGTATCAAAAGATTGCGATCCTGGCCAAGAATTTTAGGAATGATACAAAAAAATGTATCAAAAGATTGCGATCTTGGCCAAGAATTTTAGGAATGATACAAAAATGTATCAAAAGATTGCGATCTTAGCCAAGAATTTTAGGAATGATACAAAAAATGCTTCAAAAGATTGCGATCTTGGCCAAGCATTTTAGGAATGATACAAAAATGCATCAAAAGATTGCGATCTTGGCCAAGAATTTTAGGAATGATACAAAAAATGCATCAAAAGATTGCGATCTTGGCCAATAGTTAATTTTTTCATCAGGGGTTACAAAATTTTTGATGGCCCCTAAATTGAATTTTCGTATTATCTACGGAATAAACGCATCATGCTGAGTTAAGTGATAGTTTGTGTTTGGCCACAGTATATGTAGTTCTCCAGATATAAGTCGTACAAGGAAGTTTTTGATTGAAATATTTTGGATCATTGATCCAATAAAGAATAGCCATATTACTTGACAGGGGCGGATCCAGGACGAACTTCTGGGAGTAGCGATGGGTTGTAATACTGTTACTTAGAGCTAGTTTTAAAGAGCTTCAAAGTCTGGGATGGGTTCTATTTATATATAAAATTAAAAAAAAAAAAAAAACTTCCTTCTTCTGGGGTGGCGATCGACCCCCCTGGATCCGCCACTGCTACTTGAAAACAGTTGAGTTGAATTGATTTTAGTTTAGCGTCCCTTTCAGCAGCGAGGCTATATGAGACGTGGACTTACTGATTAACGTGGAATCCGAACCACATGAGCTCCCGCCGGAAATCGAACCTGGGTCTTCCACGCCAAAGGCGCGTACACTAACCGCTTAGCCACGAGGGAGCTCTGCTTCCTGAAAATAATTGACTATGTAAACTACATGAATGTTTTGTATCAGATATTCCTCCTTTAAAAAAAAAAAAAACTATAAATGTTAGTATAATTTTATATGTAAATGAATGTATTATTTAGATTTATTTGCCTTCTGCGTGATGTCTGCGGAATCTGTCTGTAGCTATATGGATTCGATTACAAACAGAGAGCATAACATGCTGGCAGGAAGTGGTTTTTGTTTTTATAGCTACTTGCCTCGTTACTGACAGTATAGCACAAAAAAACAATTTCCTTATTCTCTTCTTACATGAAAATATAGTTTGCATACAAGTGTTAGATAGGAAAACAGTAAGTTAAGTGAAAGTATGAAATGTTTATTGGAAGTTATATTCTTGTGCTAATTAAGCTAAGCATAAAACGGATGTTTATAATAACGCTGTGTTGATATCAAGAAATGCAGTCAATATGAAAAAGGAAAAAGAACATACTGGGCCTTATGCAGAGTCGGTTTTAGCGTTGTATTAATATGAGCTTCGTATTTAGTAACATGTAAGTGAAGCAGGGCGGATCCAGGACGGACTTCTGGGGCGGGGCGGTGGATTGTAATACTGCTACTTAGAGCTACTTTTAAGAGCTCCAAACTCTAGGATGGGTTTTATTTATATATATAAAAATAAGAAAGTTTCCTCTTCTGGAGGGCGCAGTCGCCTTGATGCTCCCTCCCCCTGGATCGGCCACTGAAGTGAAGTTAAACAACGATTTATATCGAAAAAGGCCAAACACGACTTTTTCGGTAGGGTTGTCCAAATACAATAGGAGAAAACAACATAAGAGAGAATAGGACTCATTTAACCCGATTTCTCCGAAAGTGTTTGGACAACTCTACGATAAAAAATCGAGGTTGGTCTTTTTATATACAAGGTGTCCTAGGAGGAAAGGGCAATACTTCGGAAAATGGTAGTATGTGTGATTCTAAGCAAAAAAATTAATACGAACAAGGGTCCTAATCTCAACAGTTTGAGAGCTATAGGTTGTACACCATTTTTGATTTCATGTTGTTTATTACTGACCCTGTATTTGTTCTACAGAGGTCGGACAAAGTGGATTTGAAAGGTGATAAAATTGCCTTTCCAATGATATGCAATATATGACATTGGTGTCTTTGGAAGGGAAGTTATTGAGTGAAATTTGGATTGAGTGGAATCAGTGTTGCCACCCAATTTCCTTACATAATCTTAACTTTCCCTCAACAACCTCCCTTTCAACGACACCACTGCCACCTGTTGCATACCGTTGGAAAGGCAATTCCATTGTCTTTAAAATCCGCTAGCGGTATATTTCAGCTCTATAGAATAGCTACTGTGTGAGCAATACGCAAAATGAAGCCAAAAATGGTTCACAACCTGTAGCTCTCAAACCATTGTGATTAGGAATAATGTTAATATAAACCTGTTTGCTTAGAATCACCGTTACTTACTACCATTTCCCAAATTATTGCCCCACCCTGTTGAAGTTAACAACAAATATATACATATGTATGTATGTATGTATACTATATTGTTGTTGTTGTTGTTGTTAACTTCATTTACGTGTTACTAAACAGAAGTTAGTATTATGCGTTAGTCAGGCTCTTAGTACAATGCTAAAAACGACTCTGCGTAAGGCCCATTGTGTCTGGTCAATGTTCTATGAGTCTCTGCATGAATATATTTATATCAGCGACACATTTTCCGAAATGGGCCTGGTTCAGGGTAGTGGACATTTGTAAATTTATGAACCTGACTTCCAGAAGTAATAGTCTACTGGTAGAATTTTGCACATAGGAAATTGAAATTCTATGTAGGAACAGCATTTAATATATATATATATATATATATATATATATATATATATATATATATATATATATATATATATATATATATATATATATATATATATATATATATATATATATATGCGTATCACCTAGGTTTACAATCAATGTTCATACCTAAATGAACACGAAAATCGTTCACAGCACAGAACTGCAAAAGGTACTGTTTTTAACAAGGCAAATTTTCGAAATAGACTATTCAGTATACCTAGGTATATGAAATGCAAAGACACCAACTTCTGACCTCTTATAAATATAAGTAATTAAACAGAATTGATAAACGTCTTACAGGGACAAGTAATACAACAGAAATGATAGACCTCTTAAAGATATGTCACGTAAATGGAAATGATAGACCTCCTACATGTATAAGTAATGTAACAAAAATGATAGACCTCTTACAGGGATAAGTAATGAAACAGAAACGATAGAATTTTTACAAGTACAGTATAAGTAAGAGTACAGAAATGATAGACTTCTTACAGGTATAAGTAAGACTACAGAAATGATAGACCTCTTACAGGTATAAGTAATGTAACAGAAATGATAGACCTCTTATAGGTATAAGTAAGGCAACAGAAATGATAGACTTCTTACAGAGGAAGCAGAAATGATAGACCTCCCACATATATAAGTGATGTAACAAAAATGATAGACCTCTTACAGGGATAAGTAATGAAATAGAAATGATAGACTTCTTACAGGTATAAGTAAGACTACAGAAATGATAGACCTCTTACAGGTATAAGTAATGTAACAAAAATGATAGACCTGTTATAAGTATAAGTAAGGCAACAGAAATGATAGACCTCTTACAGAGGAAACAGAAATGATAGACCTCTTACAGGTATAAGTAATGCAATAGAAATGATAGACCTCTTACAAGTATAAGTAATGAAATAGAAATGATAGACCTCTTACAGATACAAGTAACGAAACAGGAATGGTAGTATACAATTAATGTTATATTAGACAAATGCGTTTCATTAAAAAAAAAAAAAAAAATCATATAGAAAAGCATATAGCATATATTTTAATATGGAAATACTTTTGTTAATAAAAAAAAGTAACTGAATATTTCTCCTGCAGTCAATATATATGTGCAGCCAATATTTTTGTGTGTGTTTGCTTTGGTGATCTACTAACTTCTGTAAAATAGTTGTAATATGAGTAAGTAAACTATATGGATTCAGAGTCTAGTGATACGACCTCCGGTTCAAAACACTGGAAACTTGTGAGATTGCTTCCGGAGAAACGTATGTCAGGAAATAAGAAATTGGGAGAGGAACAGTAATTGTTTCACAGTACAAGAAACAATGCATAAAACATTGTTTAAATACAAAAAAACAACAAGAACAACAAAAGAACAATTGGAATGCACCTGCTGTGGGCGATGCCTCTGTTTCGTAACAAACAGCCTAAGCGTCCCAGCTAACAGTTTTATGTAAGAAAGAATGCCTTCTTAATGCCACGCCACAGTTCGTTAACTGGTTCACCGCCAAAGGGCGTTCCCTGACCTCTGCCCAATGCAATTCTATGTATTTTTGTTTGTTTTACCAAAATAAGGTAGCCTATACATTCTTTAAACACGTTTTTCCCACCTTGATTTTACATAGTACTATAAAATCAGCAAATTGGGGAAAAAACACAACTTTTAATTAATGTGTTCTAATGAAATATACACGGACAACGGACATCCTTTTCGGAGTATCTAACACAAGGATAGGAATTCTTATCAAAGTTCACTCAACCTTGACCTCTTCATTCCATTGGCGTACACAAGGATGAGTTTCGAAGTTTTAACTAAAAATCAAATCGGAAAACGCCCATTAAGAAGACTTAGGTAGTTAGGTTCACCTGGGAGGATAATATTAATATGAATCTCGCAGAAATAGGAGTACAAAATAGAAACTGGATCCAGTTGGCTAAGGATAGAAGTCAGTTGAGAGCTTGTGTGAACGCGGCACTGAACCTCCGGGTTTCGTAGGCCACAGAGTTATATATCACGCTAAAACGTGCCCTCGATAAGAACACTTACAGTCTCAAATCCACACATAGATGCAATGCTACTAGTCCATTACCTCTTCGTTGATAAGGGTAGAAGCAATCTCCCAACAAACATGGTTGACTTAGGAAGAATACTGAAAGAATTACTATGATCTCTGATTCTTGAGACACCTTGTATATCATAAATCCTATTGGGAGAAACAACAACAATGTTGACAAGCTGTCTACCTGCCACAACAATTTGAACTTTAATGAGAAGATGTGGTCAGATCAGGTAGTTGTAACTTTTATATCGTTTATGTCACGAGTTGCTTTTCTTCCTGCATCGCGTGAAAATATATATTATATATACTTTTTTTTTTCCTTAAGATTTACTGGTGTCTGTTCGCTTATATAATGTCCAGGTAGTTAGTGAGGATAACCAAATAGTCTCACAATGCAAGATTACGAGGCAAAAAAGCGTTAAATCATCATTAATTGCTTATTGCGGATTGTAGTGTCAGTTATTTTGCATAAAAGCAGGAAAAGTTGGTTATGATCATGCCACTGGCATAGTCCCCACGCTTGGATAAATTTCTAATTGCTCTTTTTATACTAATTTGAAGATGTTGAATTCAATGGAACTATTTTAAAACATGTCCGTCCAGGCGGTCAAAAGAAAATTGACTTCAAAGTTGTGATGTTAATAAATGTCAATAATCCAACTTTCAAACGCCATAATATATTCAATATATTCAACTGCCATAACATCATCGCAGGTGTACACCCAGAAATTCTTGTTGGGACAAGTCCAAGCGTTCGGGATCGGGGTCAGGCCGGTAGCCAGCCCAAAAATGTAAAGTGGGCCCGACCGAATCATATTATAGTTCATCACCATATTATAGTTCATTTGCAAGCCTGCCGTGAAAATTTTAGGGGCTGGCAAAAATTTAGGGGGGACGGCCCCCCTAGACCCACTGGATACGGGCCTGATGGGGGTCCAATACTACAAGTCACTACGTCGGATAACATTCGTAAGTCCTAAACAGCACAAGTCCTAAACGGCATAAGTCCTAAAAATATAGGCACTAGACCTACATTTTAGGTCTTGTGTCGTTTAGGACTTATGACGTTTAGGACTTCTGCCGCGTCCCCACTACATCTATGTAGTACTGAACGGGTATTATTCTGCACCCGAAAAGACGATAAGTAATCGCAAAATACTTCCACATATATCTTCAAAAAAATAATGATAGAATTAGATTGCTTTTGTAAGAGAAAGAGTACAGTTGAAATATACGATCAAATTTTCATGCTATATCAATCATTTCCCTAGTAAGCAAGTATAATTTTACTGAGAAAGTATAGAAATGTTTGTTGAGTTAGGAAGTCTTGGAGAGAATCTGGACCCGATGGACTCCCAGTGAGTGCGTTCCTGATCTGTAATACAACAAATGTGATTAATATTTACCACACAACTGACTAATCACTGAGAATATCGGCGTCGACTTAGATGTAGGCAAAAGGTTTACAGTTACGCCGCATGGTGTAGTTACTGATTGTGATAACGTAAATGGTCCAGAAGTACAGTTCCTGTTTTTCAATAGGAGTGGTGTTTGTCCAGACCCAGTGGACCTCCTCCTCTCGTGGGTGTCCCCCTGTCTTCAATGCATGTGTATTTATTTCTAAAGTAAGTGTACTACTTTGTGCTGCATGTGCGCGTGGCCTACGGTTCGATTCCTGGTAGAGGTCTCCGATGTAGACCTAAGTAATGATTCGGATCAAAGTTCAAAATGTAAATCTCGTCTCGTATAGCCTTTGTGGTGAAAAGGACGTTAAACCTAAATCAATGCAATTCAATGTGATGACTCATTTTTAATTGATAAGTGGAATGAGCTCATTCACAACTCCCTTATTTATTCAATCCTGGGGGTGAGGTGTCTCAGTGGTAGAGCATTTACCTCCGGTGCTTGGGGTCCCTGGTTCGATCCCAGCTTGCGCCATGTGGAATTTGTAGTAGACAAACACCGTGCTCATGGCTTTTCTCGGGGTTCTCTCGTTTCCTCCCACTTTTTCATTCCATCATTTAATTCATTTCTCATCATCACCGTCTCTTTTAGCCTAATCGGCATAACCGTGGGACGTAAAACTCAAAGATTTCATTTCATTTTATTGAATCCTGATTATCAAAGGTGAACATGTCACGATATCCTAGAATGTTATACAATCTTGCTAAAAAGTTGTGTAATGTTAGTTGCAGAAAGACTAGGAGCATAAATCAAAATGCGAATTGCGAATATACTGTTTTGTGGTGGACAAACACCGTGCTCGTGGGTTTTCCCGGGGTTCTCCCGTTTCCTCCCAATTTCTTCATTCCACTATTTCACTCATCTTTCATCTTCAGCGTCTCCTTTAGCCTAACCGGCATAACCGTGGGACGTAAAACTTAAAGATTTCATTTTGATTTTTGCGAATATACTATATAACACAATAAATGTGAGAGAGACTTAGAAAGAAATATTTACTTGATACTAGTTTTGATGTTCATTGGCTCGTCTGAGAAAAAAAAAAAAAAAATAGAGCACCTACAGAATAAACAATTCTCTTCGTTTAACTTACAAACCATTAGAAATTGTCTGTTAGTTTGAAGCTTAACACATCTTTCTGCAACGACACTATTTACGGTGAAATATATTGTCCACAACATAGCAGAAATATACGTCCCACTGGTCTAGTGATTAGCGTGCACGCCTTTGGTGGACAGGGTTCCAGGTTCTACCCGATGAAAGAGCTTGGAATTTGAACGCTTTACGGTGGTTCGGATTCCATTTCAAACTGTAGACCCAAGTCTCGTTTATAACCTCGAAGCTGAAAAGAGACGACGAAATTCAATTTAACTAATCAACCAATAGAAGAAGTGCCTATCGCCCCTCTCTAGCCCATGAACCACTCCCCTTTAATTCTCTTTGATATCTTCCCATATCAAAAATAACTCCTGCTTTCAAATTTACATCATTTATCTGAACTCCAAATCCTTCTCCTGTCGAGTAGGCCTTGATAAAAACGTGTTCATATACAAACTGCACACATTTTATTATTATTATTATTATTATTATTATTATTATTATTATTATTATTATTATTATTATTATTATTATTATTATTATTTGTTTAAAATATTTCAATTTTATCCCCTAGAACAGCTATATGCATTAGCCAAACCCCGGGCCGGTTGCGACCCACTGAACCCTTTCATCCGGACCATTTAAACCATTATTGGAAATGTATTTTTTTACGTTATCTCTTATTCTGAAGTCAATTTTTCCCCCTGGTAACTGATTTTATCTTAAAAATCCTTGTACTGTACCACCGAACATTGAGAGAGACAAGTTCAAAACATGAAGAATCAAATTTTCCACTAAAATAGTAAATGAATTGATTTTTCTGCGTTTCTTTAGTAAGTAAATATTTCGGTTACCGTTATACAGTTTTCCTATTCCTATGGCGTTACTGTACGATTAACAAATTTCTCTGTTGAATATGACTACTGAATTCTTGCGAAAATGTTATACAATTGTCGCGTATGACCCTCGACACCAGTAAGTCCTTTCTGATTGGCACGCCCTCTATTTCAACTTGCACATGCCTGCCGAGAACTTTCCTAAAAATTTCAATATTGCACCTGTAGTCATGAGTCACCCAATGTGGGCACCTCGGAGTGAAAAATAATTAAACCATTATGTTACTGTATTTGATTTCATTATTCTTATAACAACATTGACAGAGGGGAAACAAATAACCATTTAAAAAATAACCACTTAAAAATAGTGAAAGCATTATTTCAGGAATTCCAACAAAAAAAGTGAAAGAAAAAGACAAAAATACATAAGTGAAGGTGAATTCCTTCATCTTTCTTTTATTCCTGCTAAACGTCAAAAACTTTTTTGTTGCGTGAAATTTACTTCCATTGTTATACAACACTCTGTATTACGTAAGTTGTTGAATCACATACATTGACTCTCCCGCAATATAAGCATTCATTCAAGAACAATTCAAAAAATTCAGCAAGTGAAATATACAGTATTTTGCACTATATTTTGCTATTTCGAGCTACAGATACCTTTCAATCTATGTAGGTTTTCTGGAGGCCAAATACAGTGAAACCTCTGGAAAAAGGACACCGATTGGTCATGATTTTGTTCCCAAATGAGAGGTGTCCGTTATAAAGAGGTTACACAAATTTAGATTATTCACATCTCATGGAGTAATTGTATGCAGTATAGAGTAAGTACATTAGTTATAAGAGTTATTATAAACAGTTAAGTACATCAGTTATAAAAGTTAATATACAGGGTGGCCCAAAAGTAGGTATACAGTCAACTCATGTTTTTTTTAATATCATTTCTTATTGTTATCCGTCAGGTAAACTTAGTTTCTTTATTATTTGTTCTTAATGTCTTTTTACTTATATATTACAGTCGAAGCAAATAAATCTATAAGCTAGAATGTTATACTTGATCAATGCAATGGTGTATACGTACTTTTGGGCCACCCTGAAGCAAGGGCGCCGATTTCTCTGTAAATTTGGGAGGGGCTATTCAGATACAGAAGGTATAGCCTATATATGAGGATTTTAAGATAAATTGCATTAAATTATGCCAAATATTGTACATTCATAAATACAATAGGGGGACCCGTATGAGCTTTGGGGGGGAAGGACAGGGCCCTTGCCCTTGCCCTGAAGTACATTAGTTATAATAGTTAATATAAAAGTACATTAGTTATAACAGTTAATATCGGGTGTTCTAAAAATGGCGCTCATGGACTACAGAGCATTATTTCGCAAGTGAAATTCAAGCAAAAAATATATGTAATTTTATACCTTTCGGGTTCTCGTCTGGAGACACGAATTGCACTTTGCCGCAGATAAAGAACCTCAGAGATCTACCAATCCATCAAATAGTTACATCGATTCTATTCATATGGCAGTTAAATCGGTAGACGTAGACAATAGCACCACTTATTATCGTAACAGGAAGTGTAAGTGTTCGATGGAGCAATGCTAATGACTTTAAGTTAATCTGCGACGTTGCCACATAGTGAAATTTTGATTTCCCATAGCAGCTGAAGGAGGTCCCGGAGGGCAGGTATATATCATTACATAATATTTTCGCTTTATTTTTGACCTGAACAATAGCACTCTGTAGTCCATGCGCGCCATTTTTAGAACACCCGATATAGTAAGAACATTAGAAAGAAAAGTTAACATATCGTAAGTATAATCAGTTATAAGAACTTATATAGTAAGACTTTTCGTTTTAATTTTGTCGTAAAACGAACGACGTTTGCTCCTTTATCCTTGAAGTTACGGAGAAAGATATAAACCCTAAAGGAATGAAGAGTAAATATGTCAGGGAAAGAAACAAGTTTTTTAGAGAATTCAGAATTCTTAGCCATATGATAGGCTCTCCATCATTATTTTTACTGATTGAAAAAAATATATAGGATTGGGACTATTTGTACAGAAACAAAAGAAGAATTTTATGTTCAGCTTGCAACTTATCTGTACGATGGTCCACCAGATCACTGACTGATGACAAACATTTTGTAGAAAATGGAGCTTTTGTTAATTATACTGTATCACAGACTTATTTTTAAACTCCAGAAATGATTTTGTGTGTTAAATGCCTATGAACTGACAATGATTTCTGTCCGTTATGAAGGGGCAACTATAACGTTGTAGGGAAAACAAAATTGTCCGTCCGTATAAGAAAACTTATGTCCCATTTCTTAGGGTACAATTATACCAAAATTGTCCTATTTCATCCTTTTCAATTTTCCTGTCTCGAATCATCCGTCACATAATAGTATGTTTATACTGAGTTTATCCATCAATATCCTCATTCAGAGCCAAATCAGGGCTGGTAGCAAAAAAATGTTCAAAGAGTTCGCTGAGGCTCAGGAAACAACAGCACATTTGCAGTAAAGAGAACACTTGCAATCCTGTTTTAAACGTTAATGAACAAGCAGAACTTTTGTGTGTGTATGTGTGTGAGTAGTCAACCAGTGTTCTGTGCACTAGATCATCCACCACAGAAACAAGAGATATGAAGCTTGATTCAGCGTGCGATATCACCAGGTTCCATTTAAAACTGTGTTTGTTTTGCTTTTTTCGTCCCGTTGAAGGAGGAAAAGGGAAGGATAAAATAGGAAAAATTTCGATATAACCGCACCCTTAAAGTTCCTTCATATCCAAAATAATATATTTATTAGGATCACGCTAGTGAGCCTTATAAGATTGTAATGTTAGTACATCCGTTACTCCACACGACAACCGTTGAAACAAAACGAATTTTCGAATTTTGTTTTTGCAAAAGTTAACTGGAAGTTTTCTTTTGTAGGGTATGATTACACCGAAATTATCCCACTTCATCCTTCCATCTTAGACCAGTTCGTTAATAAAGTAAATCCGTTAACATTCTCAAGGAAACGGTGATTTTAACAGAGGCTATCCACATCCCATTTTTGTTATTGAAACAAAGGTGTACTAGGTGAAGAATGCTAGAAGTTACACGTCACACCGTTAGATGGAGGCACCTAGTGGGTGACATCTAGCAAACAAAATTGATACTTCTAGAAATAGATATAAATGTACGTGTCGACTTCTTTGCTGTCTTTTAGCAGATATTGTTTGTAGTGTATTGTCCCATACCAATGCTCCAAAATGTGTAACGTATGGTTTCCTTGAGCATTGTCTTCTTACCTTTTACAAAACACAGAGGAAAGTTCAATTAAAAATTACTAGAAAGTTATGTTTCTCGCGCTGAGAATCATTGAGTAAAATGACGCAACACGCTCTTCAGTTGTCTTTTGTTTATTTTTTTTTCATGCGTACGTGTACCTTCTATATCTAAATATCTATTCAAGGGTATATAATTATATGTGTGTACATAGACAGCGAAAGTTGTCTATTTGATTACAACAGTGCTGAATTTGCTTAAGCTTTCTATACAAATCAAGTGCTTTAAAAAAAATGTAAACAAGTGAAAAATATCCTTTAAAAGTCATTCTTCAGTAATTACTTTCTAGCTACATACACGTTCAAGCTCTTATAATATTAAGCATGTATTAAAGTCTCTATCAAAAGTCTGAGCGCACACAATAATTGATTTTCCAGAATTTTCCAAATAAAAGACACTCGGTCTTATGCAGAGTCGTTCTGACGCGTGATTAGTGCCATACTAAAGAGTTCGTCTAACACGCTTCCTGCAGTGGTCATGCCTTTAGTACGACGCTAATCATACGTCAAAACGGCTCTGCATAAGGCAGACTGTGTCTATACAAATTATGTTTCCCGGTGGGAGCTCATGTGGTTCAGATTCCACTTTGTTAAGCTGTAGGTCCACAGTCTCATATAGCCTCGCTGCTGAAAGGGACGCTCAACTAAAATCAACTCAACAAAACCAATGGTTTGATGTTTGAGTAATATTATATAATACTATATAATATAATATTATATAATACTATATTATACAATATTATATAACCATATAATATATATATAGTTCAAACTATGTTGACCCAAAGTATTTTTGAACTTTATTTGCTCCATTCCCAATTCCCAACCTACATAGGGCCTACCACGTTTCATGCTAATGTAGGTCTAAGTGCTTTGGCTTTTTGTGATTCCAGGTGGAATGCATTAACAACTATATCTCTCATTTTCTTAGCCTATAAGGTAAGGCCTATGCGCTCCTACAGGGTCGTATCCAGAAGTAGTAGGACTGATTTATTTTTAATTTATTGAACATTTTGGTATATAGACTTAATACTCTTCAAAATAGGCCCCTTGGGCATTCACACACTTCTGGTAGCGAGCCTTCCAGGCCGCGAAGGCCTTCTGAAAGTCGACCTCCGGGATGCCGTTCAGCGCCCTCGTCGTGGCCGCTTGGACCGCTTCCACCGAGTCGAAACGATGCCCCTTGAGCTGCCTCTTGATACGGGGGAACAGGAAGAAGTCCGGCGGCGCCACATCAGGGCTGTAGGAGGGGTGAGGCAACGTGGAAACTCCGAATTTGGTCAGGAGATCCCTCACAATCCACGCGCCATGGCACGGCGCGTTGTCATGGTGGAGCTTCCATTTCCCCACCAGGTCTGGTCGCACGCGTGTGATCCGATTTCGCAGCCGTGTGAGCACTTCCACGTAAAATCTTGCATTTATACTCTGTCCAGGAGGTACAAACTCCTTATGGACAATGCCACGACGGTCTAAAAATGCAATCAACATCGATTTCACTTTCGATTTTGACATTCTGGCCTTCCTTTTACGGGGTGATTGTGCAGCTCATGATACTCTCCTTGTAGGCCTGCGTAAGCATGTCCTTGGTTTCGGTCGCTGATTTTCCCGGTTTGACGCAAAACTTGACGCGTACCGCTGCTCCAAATTTCGCTCCATCGCAACTGACGACGAGGCGTCACAACAGGAGGTCACTAACACAGTGGTCCACACTCAACTAACGCACGCAGGCGACTGCCGCCGGTCGACACCTGTTCCCAAGGCTCCCCTCCATAACATTCGGCCTTGCAGCCCCCCTACATTGCTCCGCGCGCGCGGGAAAAAAACAGTCCTACTACTTCTGGATAAGACCCTGTATGGGGTCATTTTAAGCTTCGCGGACCAGAATTTTAAGTTGCAAGAAAGGGACACATGCAGGGTTGCCAACTTTTCTTAAGAAAAAATCGGGACGGGACAATCGGTGTTGGAGGCCCCCTTCTCCCTGGAGACGACTACACGTACAGCGAGTCATTGAAAACAATGTAAAAAATAACTTTATAAGTTTATAATGACGAAGAACAGAATAATACTGCACTGCATGGGCTGATATAAATAATGTGATTGCGTGCCAAACCAAAAGTGAAGCAGATGCCGACACTGGTGGCAGATCTAGCAGACGGCCGGTACCCGGTATAGTAAACGTGGCAGCCACCCTCTGAAGTGAACGCTAGTGTTACTGTCACTGCGGTACCAGTCGCTTTTATGTAGAGGTTGGGAAAAAATAAATTTATCTGGGATGGAATATACTATCATCATAATCGGCTGCATTATCATCTCAAAACAATTAAGGAATAACTATAAATTGAAGACGAGTTGATAATTATTTTTCATGAGTCAAATTAAAACACAAATTTCTTAAATTGATTCTATACGTAAAACTTTGCGTGTGAAACAATGGTATTCCTTTGTAAAAATGGCCTAATAAAATATTAATTAACTTTGAAATCGAGAAATCGGGACAACGTGCGTCCCGACGAGTGTCCGGTAGAGACGCGGGACAAGTCAGAAACCGGGACGGTTGGCAACCCTAGACACATGTGAATCTCGCGGGAGGGTATGTAAAATTCCCATATTCCATTTTTGAACACCAAAAATTCCCAATAAGCGTTGCTAACAAAATTAGCTCTATACACAGTCATTTTAACGAAAGAGTGTAGAATTTGTCCTGATCAGTTGTATTTTGAATAACTACGGTTCACTTTGTTCATTTTTTTAAAGGACATTTACACGTCACGTTTGAGGATCTGAAAAAAAAATGACGTCTGGTGACCTTATTCCAGGGGGACACACTTCCCGTTATTACTTAAATATAGGTACCTCTATTAAGTAAATCCATATTTTAGACCTCCACCCTCTTTCTCTGTCCTTTAGAAGTAACCTAACAATCTTTCATTTCCCAGTCTGCACAATCAATCTCTGCTTCTCACTGTAAGGCGTTTCCTCATACAGTGTTACTAGGCTATATTATTTTTTCATGAATTATAGAATTACAATAACATGAAATATTGTATAGATTTAGCAGCAGATTTTTAGTTCGAGCAGCATAGTTCTATATACTTTAATATTCACACAATCACAACAGATTATTTTGGAATATACATGGTTGAGAGAATTTTTATTTTATGACTCGGCAACGCTGCTGTCTGTCGTAATTCACGAAGCCATAACAAAAATCCCAAAACGTTAAACAATAACAATGTCTCAGGACAGCCATAGTTAAAAATGCACTCATTGCTCTTTCAATGCCATGGTTAAATATATATATACACCTTTTAAAAAAAATAAAAGAAAAAAGCCTGTAATGGAAAATTTCTATTCTATCGTAGTGGCTATTTAAAGCTTCCAGTCTAAAAAGGTACATGGTGTCCTCTTGGAAAAAAAAAAGCAACGTTAATTGACTTCCTGTTACGTAACAGATACTGATTAAACAATACAACGAAAGAGTTTAACAGCATTACTCAGTGTGCAATGAATCCTTCGCTATTGTCTTTTCATTTCCAGCTGAGTAAGTTGAAGAATGCTCTTCCACAAAGAGCTTTAGTTTTTTTGTACAGTTTATTATCAATGACACGGTCAAGTGAGTTAGTTTTTTTTTATATATGGGATAACATAAGAAAATAGTAATGTATATGATAGTGACGAAACAAAACAACGATTGCCTACCTGTTGCAGCGCTGACTATAAACATCCTCTGTAGTCAGTACATTACAGTGACAAGAACAACAACAACGCGCGTCAAAACAAAGAAACAAAAAAATAACGACAGCACATCACAGCAAAGCAATTATAGCGCCAAACAAAAACAGTCGCATTAGAGCAACGTAGGGAATAAGATTCTGAGAAGAAAGAAATTGAATAAGTGTTCGTAGGTTTCCTTAAGAAAAATTTCCCTCGACTGACACCAAATTTTCTCCTTTCTTATCAAATTTACCCTAGTTTCTTGAGTGTTCAATTCCTATGACAGACATTACATAATCAGATTAATTTAAACTATATTAAAGGAAGTGCAAACCACTTTTGTTATATTCATTTGCTTTTTGCTTCTATTTTTTACTTTTCCCCATTTTTACCAAAAAAAAAAAAAAACATCAATGAGTGCAAATTATGCTACTTTGAACACAACATACACATACAAGATTGCTATTGTATTGGTGGTTTATTTCTGAAGAACAAAGAAAAATTTAAGCATTTATGTTGGTCAATCAGTCAGCTCGAAAATTTCCCTTGATTTTCATGTTTTATTGAAAAATTCACTTTTTGCTAAATTTCCCTACGAAATTTCCCTTGGGTAAAAAGAAAGAGCTTCAATTCCCTTAATATTCAATTCACGTGTTTAGTATGCCTGTGAAATGTTTTCCTGTGCAGATGTTTGGCTCTGGACTTACTGGCCAATCGAAGTTTGAGTTTGAACTTGGTCAAATTTTCGAATATCTATGCCATCTTTACGTTTTAGCCTATTGAATTACGCGGAATTATTCTTTTGTTTTCTTCGAAATAAACTGCCATTTTAATTGTGATTCCTGCTTCTAGCTTAGTTAAATACCCCTTGATTTTTCAAGATAAGTGTACTTATTATACGAGGATTATTTCTTAAGTGAGATTAGTTTTGTAATATTGTTCAAAAAACGCTTCTTTTCGAAACTTAAATACAGTTACCTATTTTTCTACAAATTTTCTTGCCAGTTTAAACACTCATCGCAACCAACAACAAGTTTTTCGATAGAGCTCTATTGTTTGTGGTGATAGCAAATTCACGGCCATTTTCGCTTTATCAGCACAGGTGGCTGTGAACAAAGTGACACTGGTATAAAACTAAACATTATCGTTTGAAACTAAGGCAATAAAGGTTATCTAATGTATGAATTCTTGTATACAATAATTAGTGCATTTAAATATTTCTTCTTTAACTTTGAAGCTTAAAAAAAAAAAAACTAATATTCACCAATATAACTTCCCTCCAAGTCACCTCTGTTATCAGTGTCTGAACACTTGCCACTCAGGTAAGTTTTCACATGGCGGAAGATGTGGTAGCCGCTAGACGCAAAGTCTGAACTGTATGGCGGATGATCGAATTTCTTCCTGCTGAAAAATTGATTAAATCTCGAGTTCCACGTCACGGACGATTTCTCGACCGTAGTTGAACAATCTGACTGATTTTTGCATTTTACCGTCGTTCATCGCACTGTCCCCGTACACCTCATATATCTGGCGATGAATATTCGTAGCTGCCATGTTTTGTAACTGTTTGGGACTGGATGACTGGGTGTAATTTACAATTACTTAACCTCATACAACGAAGCGCACAGGATGACGTCGTGAATGCAAATGGTGTCCGATTGTACGCAAGGGAAGTCGAGAGCCTGTGCGCACTAATTCTCGAGCTCACGCGGAAGTTCAAACGGTATTCACAAATCTCAGTGAGCCTGAAAACTATGGATTTGGCACTTGCGTAGATCATTTTCGATGATTTTTATACATCTCGCCCCTCCCCCTCCTCCAAGGTGCGGGGCTGACTTTGGATTTAAACGGCATCAGAATTGTCATTGTTCGTTTCAGCGATCCCGAAAACTATTGATTCGGCACTAACATCGATCATTTTATATATATGCTCCCTTCCTCTACGTTGCACCATCAAAGTGAAATGACAAAAACCGTCCCAGATCCAAACCTCATCTATGTTGAATATTTGATCGAGATCAGTCAGGTGTTCAAGAGTTTTAAGTCACAACCACATATATAATATTCATGCATGAAACGATTTATTGGAAAACAAGAGTCTGAAAACATTTATATCTTAGGAAAAAATCGCATCACGTAAAAGTTATCCCAACGTCTCGTATCACACGGTTATGCTATCTTGGCTACCATTCAACTATAGACGGGAAGCCATAAACAAAGTTATTTCGATCAGAAGAAAGAAATGTTACTTCATATACTAAACGTATTTCCCATATTACTTGCTTGCAAATTCGTGAAAGTACTCTTTAATGAATGCTGGCAATTACTTTAGTACATGGATATGCATGCGTTATGGGTGTTAGCAATTCTAAACGTAACACAGTAACTGAATTTTATTGTCAATTAGGAAATGCTTTGTACAGAATGTAATGTTCATGCAACTATGACGTATTATCTCTTCATATGTTACGACAAGATACGGGAAATGCTGTGAGGTATGACGTTTACTTGTTTCGGTTCTTTTTCTTTTTGTATCACAATATATCGGCATTATACAGTAATATTTTTATTCTTGTACATTTTAAAAATCTATTTCTCATGAAGGAAATAAAACATGATAACATCAAACATTATTTGCAAATGATAGCCGTAAAAAAATAATAAATAAAACATTGAAAACATTGTTTTTTATAAAATACAGTAAAAGTGATTTTTTTGTGGTACACATTGATGAAATGAAAAAAGCATTTGGCTTTTCCTAAAGTTGAAAGCTAAAGCGTTTTTAAGGATAAAACGTTATATACTACGCCCAATGCTTTTGTTCTTTGTGGATTAAAATGAAGAAATGAGACAATGACCAAAAACATGAAACATTCCTCTTATGGTTGATGGTTAAAGCTTTTAAGGATAAAACGTTACATATTACGCCTAATGCTTTTATTTTTCATAGAATAAAATAAAAAATGAGATTAAGATTAAAAGCATTGGGTACTCTTCTTAAGGTCGAGGGCAAAAATTTTTATGGATAAAATATTGCATTACGCCCAATGCTTTTATTCTTTATGAGGTGAGATGAAGAAATGAGACTAAGACTAAAAGCATTGGACTAAGATTAAAAGCATTGGGTACTCTTCTTAAGGTTGAGGGCTAAAAATTTTATGGATAAAACATTACAATACGCCCAATGCTTTTATTTTTCATGGAATAAAATGAAAAATGAGATTAAGATTAAAAGCATTGGGCACTTTTCCTAAGATTGAGGGCTAAAGATTTTTATTACATTATGTCCAATGCTTTTATTCTGATATGGAATAATAAGAAGAAATGATACTAGGACTATGAGCATTGGGTGTTTTTCCTAAGGTTGAGAGATAAAGCTTTTCAAGGATAAAACATTACATTAGACTAGATTACATGCTTTTATTTTTGTGGGATAAAATAAAGAAACAAAACTAACCAGTGAGACTAAAAGCATTGGACGCTCTCCTTAAGGTTAAGAACTGAAATTTCTATGGATGAAACATTGCATTACGCCCAATGCTTTTATTCTTTGTGGGACAAAATGAAAAAAAAAAAAAGAGAATAAAACTAAAAGCATTGGGTACTCTTCCTAAGGTTCATGTGTATCTATTTCACAGCGTATTTCTCACCTATACAATAAATAGATGAACGAAATATTTCAATAGAATAAAAACAATCAGTTATTGTTGGCAAAAAAAGAAACTTTTTGCGCCTTAAAAATTCGTTTTATCCGGTTATCTCGAAAACTACGCATGGAAATCTACTCTCAAAGACCTCCGTTTATTCGATTCGATGTCATTTTTTGACTTCCTACATGTCTTACCTTTCAACGATATTAGGCCTAGGCCTATACTAAAATATTAGGCCTATAGTAAAAGAAGTTTAAAAGTTGATCATAAATTTGAACCATGTCTCGTTAACCATATTCTGTGTACTGTCGCTTGAAGAGGGCATACTTTAAGCAACTTCATTTTGATCCTAATAGGTGACGTGGTTATTGCATACCATCAATTTTTTGTTTACTAAAGAAAAAATAGTTTCTTTTTTTTTTTTTGTTGATTTTCTCAAAAACTATGCATAAGGATTTAAACCAAGAGTAATACACACCAATGTGTTCTAATGATTGGTATATGTCTAACAAAGGATTTTTATTATATTGTATTATTATTATTATTATTATTATTATTATTATTATTATTATTATTATTATTATTATTATTATTATTATTATTATTATTACTCTGTCGAGGAATTTGAAGCTTAAAATATATAAAATGACTAGCAGCGTTCACCCCGCTTCGCTGCGGTCACCCCGGAACGCAATAAACGTTGTTACTTAGATAATTTTTACTTTTTCGCTTTCAAGTGATATGATAAAAACCATAGAAGATTGCATTAAATGTTAACATTATATCGCCTGTCATTTATGTTAACCCGCCCCGCTTCGCTGCGGTCACCCCGGAACGCAATAAACTTTGTTACTTAGATAATTTTTACTTTTTCGCTTTCAAGTGATTGCAGTAAATGTTAACATTATAGCGCCTGTCATTTATGTTAACCCGCCGAGTGACACGGTCATGCGGGTTGCATATAAATACGTTTATTTTTACCTATGATGATCTAACAAAGGATTTGTACGTTATGGACACTTGAATGGTCAATTATCTCAAGACACTGGTAATTAAAAATTAAAGTGATATGATAAAAACCATCTAGGGTCCAAATCCTAATAACCCCCCAAAAATAAAAGAAATTGGTTCAGCCGTATTAGCGTGATGAGGGAACAAAGGATTTGTACGTTCTCTTTTATATATATAGATAGATAATCATCCCTGTTGTGCTGTATGGTTGCGAAACATGTTCGCTTACTCTGAGGGAAGAACATAGACTGAAAGTATTTGAGAACAAGATCCTGAGACGAATATTCGGACCCAAGAGGAACGGGAATGGGGAATGGCGGAAACTTCACAACGAGGAACTACATAATTTATACGGTTTACCCAACATTGTTAGGGTCATCAAGTCTAGGAGGCTTAGGTGGGCGGGTCATGTAGGTGCTGGGAGAATTTTCGTCTTGGTATAACATTATTAACGACGTTAATCTTTAATTGGCATGTATGACATAAATGTGAATATCGCGTAAACATCCTTATAAACCGTAAACAAAGAAAACAAAGCATGTAATATCAAACATTTTATGCGCATTATATTTTGCGATGTGCATAAACATAAGTTGTAACTTTAGCTCTATTGACACGTTAATCAAGATAAAATTCCAGAAGTGACACTTGGAAATGTGTCTAAATGAAGGAAGTACATAAATATGTTCATCAATCAGATGAAACATTTATAACGTGTATGCACTGATAAAAATAAAGCAAATATCATTCTTTTGCATTTTTCGTCTGTAGTGGACTATATGATCATTATAAAGATTTTACTATATTAACACAGATTTAAAAAGTTTAAGTGTTAGTCATAATTTTGGGTTGTCTCTCATTAGCCCGTGTAATAGATATTCCGTAAACTAACTGTACACGGGATTTTCTTTCACTCTTTTCTATTATTATTATAAATGATGTTCATACAGTTAGTACACAAGATTACACAGGGGTAAAAGTGGATCTGAAAAGGTAGGGGGATGCATGACGTCACGCCGTCCCCCGTGCCTATTTTTGCCCATTGTAATTTTTTTAGAAAGTGGGGGAACGCCACAGATATTTTCTGGAAGTGAGGGGACGACGTCACCCCGCGTTCTCCTGCACTTTTACCCTTGAGATTACAAATAACTAAGTGTCTAAAAGTTCTTTTCTCTATAATTGGATCTCCTGCCCTCGGAGGTTTTGAGGTTTGCTGGTTAAGAATAACCGTACCGGTTGCAGCTGGGTCTAAAGGAACCTCCTTCCCGTTGCTAGGATTATAGGAGTCTCTCCCACCCGTTGTAGCTTGGAGACAAAGGAGTATCTCTTGCCCGTTGCAGCTCAGAGATAGGTAGAACATGACCAGTTAACAACTGATGTCTTCTCCTTCGAGGTGTCCGTTTTTATAGCATTGAAAGTGGAGCTGTGGAGGGGATTGAGGGGGTCCTCTTCGTATCTCTTCGTGTTCCATCGGTGTGATGGCATCCGTGGTCTACTTGCTAGTGCTTGTGCCGAAGCGTGCGGCTTTATTTATTAATATGAGGGGACATAACAATACAGTTTAGTTTCCTCATCTTGCTAGAGTCATAATAAAGAGTTAAATAAGCTTATGCTCCTCTATACTCGTAAGTGTTACGGTTCTCGAATAGTATAAAGTATTAGGTTTACAAACTGTTTTTCCTCCGTTTTATCGAAAAACCAGCCTATCGTATCAGTTGGTTCATATCAGTAAGATCTGTCGATTAGTATATACTCTATATATCGATAGACTAGATATTAGATACAATAGATACTAATCGATAAATTAGACAAAGAATGAAAAGTAGAATATGGCATACTTACTGAAAATGAAATTTTGACTATTTATGAGAAATTTAGATCATACTAGCTGAATATACCCATTCTTCGCATGGGGGCTGTATTTGGAAGTCAACGCCTGTAGAAGTATCACCATTCATTACAGCGACCGCGAAAACTATGGATTTGACACTAATATCGGTCATTTTGGGCTATTTTTACATGTCTCGGTATTCCCACCCCCCGTTGACTTCCGGCCCGCATTCAATGGTAGCTGGATTTGCAAGTCATCGCTAATGGAAGTGTCATCATTGATCTCAGCGACCGCGAAAACTATGAATTCGACACTAATATCGGCCATTTTCTACTACTTTTACATGTCCTGGTAAATACCCCTCCTAAGACCTCCCTGGTTCGAATTTTGACAAAAACGCTTCGCCTTGGTCTGGGGCCTGCACCAAGGTATCCGTGACCAAAATTTGATAATAGTCGGTCAATTTGTCTGATCACCATGGCGGTCGTGGTAAACGCTTTTCCTAAAACCCCCTGGTTCGAATTTTTTAATAAAGAAAACATCACTTCGTCTTGTTCTGGGGCCTGAACCAAGGTACCCGTGACCAAATTTTGGTAACTCTCGATCCACTCGTCTGGTCCCCAGGCCGCTCACAGACAGACAGACAAATACACAAACAAACTCTTTATTATATTTATATTAGATTATCTATATTTATATTAAAATTTAAGATAATGTATGTGTGTGAGTATCATCAGATTTTCGCATAGAAAGCAATCACCTAGAACCACTAAATTTTGAACAGATAGATCTAATCGCGTACAAAGCCGTTTTTTTCAAATTTTCAATTCGAGAAGGAGAGATTAGTATGGGCCAAAATATATCTAAAACTTACAAATAAAAAAGAAATACCTAGGTATATGTAAATGAATCACAGTGCCTCTAAAGTTGACAACCCAACCTTTTTTCGTCATCCAGATTATGAAGTTTTCTTGAGAAACTGCTATGCAGCTCTCCGAACACGAACACGCACTATGCTTGCGCGTCGGTGCAGACACACTCTTGTAAGCAATACTACGAACCAGGGCCGTGCCGTAAGGGGGGGGGAGGGCGAGCGGAGCGATGGCCCCGGGCGCCGAAGTAAGGGGGCGAAAAATTCGGGAGAAAAAAGGAAAAAGATAGGAAAAATTACTTGGAATATATGTATGGGGGCGCCGTCCTATACTCTTGCCCCGGGCGCTGATTTTCCACGGCACGACCCTGGTACGAACTCATAGATTACACCACCACTGAGAAAATGCTGATAACAGATGTTGAGCATGGTCGGACATAAGCACCGAAGAAAATTTCGAAGCTTTTGAAGAGGGATAGAATTTCCTCCTCGGGCTACCCCTTGAAATTATCATTAGTTGATAAAACTCCGAAAATATAAAATAGTGAATCTAATATCGCAAAGTGTCCTGAGGTATTGGTAACTTCTTTCAACGACTGTGTGCTCTACCAGGAAAGGATCATGTATATTGGGAGTACGTTTTAATCTTTCTCTCTTAGAAAGAGAACTTGCTTCTGTAAACATATTGTTGAAGTTTTTAAAGTGTGTTGAATGAAAACGAGAGAATCTGCCTTTCAGATCTTTGAATTCTTTTGCAATTAACCTGTGTAAGTCGAATGTTTAAAAATTACAACTTCGAATTTTAAGTCGAACTTTAAGGGTTGCATAATTATATTCAAAAACCTCGGTAATTCGAACTTTCGTATCTGAGGAATTTTACGAGTCGAAGTCTTTATAAGTCGAATTTTCTCTTGATGTGATCTCGATAACTCGAAGTTTTAGTTCTATGCTTTTACATAATTGTCTTTGTTCCTAGTCCCGTCACTGTTGCTAATGCGTACTGTAATTGTAGTTTTACTCATGTCTAGTATTTTCTTTTTACTAGTCACCTTATTTAATTTATGGAACTTACATAAATTCGAGTTATAGAGGTTGAAAGAATAAAACTTCGAGTTATAGAGGTTGAAAGAATAAAACTTCGAGTTATAGAGGTTGAATGAATAAAACTTCGTGTTATAGAAGTTGAATGAATAAAACTTTGAGTTATAGAGGTTGAAAGAATAAAACTTCGAGTTACAGAGGTTGAAAGAATAAAACTTCGAGTTATAGAGGTTGAAAGAATAAAACTTCGTGTTATAAAAGTTGAATGAATAAAACTTCGTGTTATAGACATTGAATGAATAAAACTTCGAGTTATAGAGGTTGAAAGAATAAAATTTCGAGTTATAGAGGTTGAAAGAATAAAACTTCGAGTTATAGAGGTTGAACAAATAAAACTTCGAGTTATAAAGGTTATACAGTAATTTTTAAGGAACGTGGAACGTACGTATCCCTAATTTTTGTTGTAGTCTCCTTGATAACTCGCTCCTTGATTTCTCGAAAAAACTCGATAACTCGAACTTTTATATATTCCCTTCAGCTTCGAGTTATCGATGTCACACTTTATTTGACACTTTTCATTACTTTCAAAGATTTTGCATAAACATTATTTTACCCGTGCGAAGAACTTGTATTTCAGCTAGTCCCGTATATATATATATATATATATATATATATATATATATATATATATATATATATATATATATATATATATATATATATATAGTATTTCTAGATTTTTCGCATACATCTTTATAAAACAAATAGAAGTACGAACAATAAGCTGGACGTTGTTGCTTTGAGAACTTCTCAGAGAGAGTTGATAGAGATATAATAACTGTGATCATTTCACGTGCTTCACAATCACAACAAAGTTTGTAATTGTTGTCTGGGAAGAAACGGAGATTATGAAACACCAGCATCACCTAGAGTCATGGCCGTTTCTTGGCATCATAAATGAGGGTTTTATGCCATGACGTACAAACGGGTAGAACATACGAGAAATTAAATTATCATTACCAACAGGGATTTTTTTTTTTAAAAAGCTTTCGTTGTTTATTCTGCTCAATACTTTAAGCAGCGGTACAATGTTATTTTTTTTTCTTTTTGTATATTGGAAAACCCTTTTCTCACGCATGGATGAGAAATTTTCTGATATAAAATCAAATTTTGAAGTTCTCAATTATGAAGGCCAATTGTAAAGTATTTTTGAAACATTAAGAAAAATCTTTAACATAACTTTTAAAACATTGCTACTTTTAGAATGTATTATTATTATTATTATTATTATTATTATTATTATTATTATTATTATTATTATTATTATTATTATTATTATTATTATTATTATTATTATTAAATATTAAATTTTGTAAGTAGTATAACGTAGGAAATTCAAGAGCGAAATGGAAATTTCTGCTTCTACAGATGAGATTTTGTAACGTTTCAGGTTGGCAGCACTCCTCTATAGCAGCGTTTCCCAACCTTTTTCAACTTGCGGCACACTACAGGTGTAACTTGAATTCTCGCGGCACACCCATATATATATATATATATATATCTATATATATAAAAGAGAACGTACAAAATTTTGTCCGCTCATCACGCTAATACGGCTGAACCAATTTCTTTCATTTTTGGGGGGTTATTAGGATTTGGACCCTAGATGGTTTTTATCATATCACTTTAATTTTTAATTACCAGTGTCTTGAGATAATTGACCATTCAAGTGTCCATAACGTACAAATCCTTTGTTATTAGTTCATCATAGGTAAAAATAAACGTATTTATATGCAACCCGCAATGACCGTGTCACTCGGCGGGTTAACATAAATGACAGGCGATATACAGCGGAAAATAGCTTGAATCTTCTGTTTAAAATTTTTTAATTGATTTGCTTATTTTTACAGACACTTTTACAATATGCCAGCACCGGGATGACCGCAGCGAAGCGGGGCGGGTTAACATAAATGACAGGCGATATAATGTTAAGATTTACTGCAATCTTCTATGGTTTTTATCATATCACTTGAAAGCGAAAAAGTAAAAATTATCTAAGTAACAAAGTTTATTGCGTTCCGGGGTGACCGCAGCGAAGCGGGGTGAACGCTGCTAGTATATATATATATATATATATATATATATATATATATATATAATTACCGTGGTATTTTAATGTGATTACTAATTTCCTTCTTACAGAGAAGAAAGCTCGATCACTGATTTTCCCCCGTGCTAAATCATTATACTTATTTTTCATTCTAATTTTAAAATAGAAAACAATAGCAATGAAATATAGGACTCGGGTTTTTAAAAATCCACTTTCTCTTTCGAAAACTGTATCTAACCTCTAACTAAAAGGGAAGATCACTAAATAACGAACAAATAAACAAATCTCCTATACTTTTAAAACACAAATGTAGGTAATTTGTATGCATGCTTGCTTTGTTGAATTTATTGAATGATATGTTAAAATTTCAAGTTACGAAATAGTCTGCAACAATAAAGAAGTAATAATGGTCATGACAATGATAAATACGTTTTTCAACATTAAAAATGTACAGAAAAGTAACACAGTAGGAAATTTAAAATTGTAGATTTATAGTAGAGGTTCATAGTAATGTGAAATATAAATATACATTTTCCCCTGTCTTGCAATTTGGTTCGTATAGAATTAATAATTTGTTTCGATTTTCTCGCGGCACACCAGCGGCCCATTCGCGGCACATCAGTGTGCCGCGGCACACCGGTTGGGAAACGCTGCTCTATAGTGAACAACTTAGTGAATATATTTAAAGGAGTTTCCTAAAATTAAACTGCTTAAATAATAAAATAATATGTATACACCAGTGATTAAGAATAAACTGTTTTAACAAGACTTACAAAAACAGTATATATGATGATGAAGAAACAAAATTCAAGTGATAAATGGTATTAAGGGTCTTCACTACAGCGAAATTAAACTTCCGCTAATTTTAGAGCTTTTTTTTGTAATATCTTCAAAACAAATAAAAAATATTCGAAAAGCAGAAACGTAGTGAACTAGACACTACGATTTTACATGTGACACCTTTACCACAATTCACCTATCTGCTTTTGATATGCCGCTATTTACAGAACCCGTAAAGAAATGCTAAATCTATCTCCCGTTGCAAATCGAAAGCAGATAGATGAGTTGTGATAACGGTATCACATGTATATAAAATCAATCAAATTGTCTAGTTCACTACGTTTTTACTTTTCGAATATTTTTTATTTGTTTTGAAGATATTACAGAAAAATTCTAAAATTAGCGGTAGTTTAATTTCGTTGTAGTGAAGACCCTTAATGCGTATAACTTAGCCTACACGACAAAACGAAATATTTAACGAAGGAACGTTTGTAAGCTGCTCGGTTTACAAATAAACGATCTCGCATTTCATAGCAAAAGCGTTGTGATAATTAAGACGAAAGTAATTAGAATTTTATATAACAGCTCGGTTGTTCATTCGTGGCAAATGATGAACTACATTGATAATAATAATCGTTCTACTTTAGAAAAAAGAACGTTATGTAATAAACATCATCATCACGACGAGACGACATAGGATGTGTGTATAGATACATATTTACGAATACGCAGCATCACCACTTCATGTATTCTAACTGGCAATTAATACATAATTAGAGAGAGAGAGAGAGAGAGAGATTGAATCACATGAAACTAATATTATTACGTGGTCGACATTTCTGTGTAGGACGCTTTCTAATGTAATAATCAGTCCTAATTTAACTTTTGCTTTCAAGAAGTTCTCACACTTGAGGAGGGACGAATAAAGACAATATGATTAGGGTTACCATATGGTAAGACTAAAGAAAACGAGGGCATTTCTCAGATTTCACAAAAATATTTGTATTACTCGACGAACTCTTTAACGGCATAGCGCGAAAACATAACTTATACAAACTGAATTTTTATAACAGCAATTACGGGAATAATAAGTTTATTTTTTCAATTTCCATTTCCATGCGTTGCACCATCGAGCTTAAGTGTTAAATTTAAGTATTTAAATTCTGATGAGAAGATCTTGGTACTGGAGTTTGTTATATTTTACTTGAACAACATATTATTAAAAAATCGTAACAAAATATATAAAATCTAAAGCAAATTTGTATAAAAGTATATATAAGTATGTATGTATAGAAAGACAGATAGATATAGATATATAAATGTACTCAGTACATGGGCTCCTTGTACGTTAACCAATAATTTTTGAATTGTGGACTTCCATTCCTCGGTCCAGATTCACTTTAGGAGAACTTAAGTTTTCCTATGCCATACAAACTATTGTGGAAACACTAATCAACACTAATCAATCTGTCTAGGTGGCCACTAAAAACAACACTACTGCTATCTAACCGAGTCAGGGCATGATCACAGCGAGAGGGCTCGCGTGGTGGGGATGCGTCCGCAAGAAGCATGCGAGTCCTATATATATAACAACACATACTTGGGGTATGAGAAGATATATCATATATCTCATATACTTGGGCTAGGACGGGGCCCGATGGCAGAACTTTCTTTGCCTTTCTGCGATGAGCTTTTGTAAGTCAAAAATTTTCTGCAGGAATGCTGCAGAAATTTTCTGCAGAAGAAATACTTGTGATTGTTAAAAATACGCTTTACGCGACGTAAAAAACAGTTCAAAATATATTTATGAGAGTCATCCTTGTATTTAAGACATCTACAAATAGCAGGCATGTTTTTATACTTTTCTGTTGTCTATTTTCTTTTCCTTCTGGCAATTTTTCTGCACAGGCGCGGCAAATTGTCTGCGATCACATCGCAAATCGCGGCATGTTCTACTATGGGGGAGGGAGTATATAAAATCTAGAGTATTGTTATTGTTTGGCATTAGTTTAACCCCAAATACAAGGTTTATGGGCGAAACCTAAAAAAAAAATATATTGGTGAGCTTAAAACCTGAAGTATTTGCGGCGTGACTGACCGCTTCCACTATCGGGATAGATTCATTCATAAAGTGTTGCATGATCCTCTTTACAGTCTTTATCAGAGTTCAATTTTCACTTTATGCTTTAGGATACTTAGGTAACCACTCCACGGTGCCTTAATCTTTATTGGGGAAGGTTAACTCAGAGGGATGTCCGTGTTGAAGGCCACTCTCATTGTCTGCAACTGCAAAGATAAAAAAAGGTGGGAGAAGGGAAGGAATAAGCAGAGAACATTGTTGCGTATAGAACAAAGAGACCATGAAATGTGACTGACACAATCACTCATTACGCTGATAGGAATATCCCGTTCGTTTTGTTACTTAACGTTGAATCCAAGGTGAGGCTTAAATCATATGTAATACAAAGAGATTTATCATTGCAGGAAACATACACAAAAAATGAAATACATAAAGTATCTGATAATCCTTACTGTACGGATGATAAAATAATAATTGTACTTTCCCGTGTGTGTTTTACTGAATAATATTTACTTTTGCAGAACGCATAAGCGTACCACATCGGAACCTACTACGGAATCAAGAGTAATGTATAAGTTACTGTAGCCCTATGTATAGACTAGAAATAAAAAAAAAATCATTCATGTTATGATGTCATAATTTCATCATAATATCATCAAAGAGATGCCATGGGTCAATGAAAACTTTACCCACAACCCACTGACTCACCACTCACCGTGACCCACGACCCGTTATGACTCACTACGCATCGTGACAAACTCGTGAGATACTAAATTGTTCGCAAAAATTAGGGCTCCCACTCCCCCATATCCTAACCGATATGATAACATCCCAGTGGGGTTTGGGGCCTACCTATATGCCAAAAATCATTTCATTTGGCTTTGACATTTGGCCGTGATGATCACGCATACATAGTTATATTCATTTTTTTTATATAGCAATTCAATCATTAGAAGTGATTCAAAAAAATGTTTTTTCCAGTAGTCAGCTCCTTTGAAAATGCACAGGATGGTCTCGGAAGCCAAATAATATATCCTATTAGTATTATTACAATTACAAATACCAATATCCAAAAGTGCCTAAAGTTCTTTTTTCTCTTAGATATACTCACCTGAGATAAATATTCGGCCCGTGCTGGGATACTAACGAGGGCGGTGGACAAGTCTACTAAAAGGGCCCATACAAACCCGAATATATATATATATATATATATATATATATATATATATATATATATATATATATATATATATATATATATATATATATATATATATATATATATATATATATATATATAGACACAGGAGGTTCGATTCCGCAAACTAGATCCAGTTTCTACCTCTGCGAGATCCATCTTAATATTGTCCTCCCATCTGCGCCTCGGCCTTCCTAAAGCTAGGTTGCCATGCTGCAAGAATCTTGTAGCTATCATTAAAAAATCTTGCAATCCCATCTTTCTATTTACTGTTTACACTTTACAACAGGCCGGTAGTCAGCCCAAAAATGTAGGGGGGCCCGGCTGAATTTAGAGGGATCCGATCCAAGCATATTTTAGTTCATCATCATATTGTCGTTCATTTGCAAGCCTACCGTGAAAATTGTAGGGGCCAGCAAAAATTTTGGGGAGGGCCGGTCCCCCTAGACCCCCTGTTGATATTTTGGCGCCCAGTGGGGTTTGGGCGCCACTTATTATCTTAAATACTTCTACGCCACTTATTATCTTATAATTATCTTAACCCCTTCAGTGCGTAATTTTCAGATGCGAACCGCTGTAAAAAAGTGTAGTTTTTTTTTTTAGAACTTTGGAATTTGTTACCTTTTAATAACTTTTGAACCTCTCAAGCAATCACAATGAAATTTTCGGCATTATGATCTTTGTTGCTTCTAATTAGATACTATAACTTGTCACTGTCGTATTTATGGTTATCATCATCATCATCATCATCATCATCATTATATGGTTAGGTTACACAAAATTTGGGAATGTCCCAAAAGATCAAGCCCAATTTTTCTGTGTGGTCTCTTGGGGTTCCCAGGTGAGCGCAAATTCGCTAAATATTGTCGGGAATAACATTACTCATACTATGGGCAAGTATATTCGCCATACGGAATACAAAATAGCCAAAGCAAAATGAAAGCGTATATATACGCCATCCGCACAGCAGGTGCGTTTTGAAGACACGAGTTAACTCGCCACCCACACTGAAGGTGTTAAATACTTCAGAAAGTTGTATTTGGGTTGCAAAAGTAAATACAACTTTCTGAAGCAAAAAGGCTATCTCCACCCAAGCAGCACTACACTCTAGTGGACAAATAGTGAACTTCCTCATTAAAAACGTGTATTTTGGCGCGCTTCCTCTCCCCGTCCAAAAGAATTTGTACTGGTAGTTTCGGATATTTTTAAAAATGGTCGAAAGTGGCCGATAGTAATGTCGAATCCATAATTTTTGAGATAGCTGAGATGAACAATGACACTTCCGATTACGTTTAAATCCAAATCCAGCCAAGCAACTTGGGGGAGAGCGAGGAGAAGATACATACAAATGATCGATAGTGACAGATATTAGTAGGCCTATAGAATCAATAGTTTTCGGGGTCACTTGAACAATGACACTTCCGATGCTCTTTAAATCCAAATTCAGTCCTTTATGTCCAAAATGAAACGTATTCTCCCCGTGCGGGGAACGGGTATTCTTCTAATATATTCATGTTTCTATGTAATTAATGGATAAGCAGTGTATCTTATCTTACATTGCTCAATAACTATGGATGTTAAAGTATATGAGCTCTCCATGTCGACTTTTCTTTTCACACTTCTGTCTGCCTTCCCTCTTCTCACTTCAACTATTATGATTTCGCATCTGTAGTGTAGTAATAATCAACTAGATTAGGATTAGGAATTAGATTTCTGGGCTTTCGGCATCTATGGCCATATTAGCCCGTCACTAGGATTAGGATTATGAATTAGATTTCTGGGCTTTCGGCATCTATGGCTATATTAGCCAGTCACTAGGATTAGGATTAGGAATTAGATTTCTGGGTTTTCGGCATCTATGGCCATATTAGCCAATCACTAGGATTAGGATTATGAATTAGATTTCTGGGCTTTCGGCATCTATGGCCATATTAGCCCGTCACTAGGATTAGGATTATGAATTAGATTTCTGAGCTTTCGGCATCTATGGCCATATTAGCCCGTCACTAGGATTAGGATTATGAATTAGATTTCTGGGCTTTCGGCATCTATGGCCAAGTTAGCCCGTCACGTATGAGGGATGACGTCACTCGGCGATCACACTATCCAAGGAAAGAGAAGGAAGAAATGATTAGGGAAAGAAGGAAGCGGCCTGGGTCATATATTAGGGACTATCCCAGCATTTGCCTGCTATGAATTAGGAAAACTCAGGAAAAAAATCATTCAGGACGGCTGGCCTGAAAAAAAAACTCTTACATTTTTTCGACCGAGTATCTCCACCGGGAATCGAACCCGGGACCACTCAATAATTAACTAGAGAATTAATAATTCTCACATGTGGATTTTATGGTCTTTTAACAAGTGATTATGATAATAAAGTTTGAGTATACGTACGTAATAATAAAATAACCACTGCATTCCGTGAAAAGGTACATTTATGACCAAATAAAAAGAAAATAATACTTTTTATGATATGAATTCTACTTATTCTCTTTACCTAGAATGACGTCTAAAATATACGTCACCAATATGGTGTCACAAGGTTACAGTATATATAGAGAAACTAGTCATTTAACAGCACCGGAAGACGGAAGCCTATCCAATACATGACGTAGCATTTAGTAATTATTACGTCAGGAGGTACAGGTAATAATTTCCGTTAATTGTAAAATATACGTGATTTGTAAACGGTTACGCCGATTGTCAGTATTATTATCTTAGCAAATAGTTAGCCATTATTGTATAGTTCTTTGACTCATTCAAGTAGAAACTCTCTAAGAGACTAATAAAAAAAAAGTAGCAATGTCACAGTGTACAACTCGTGAAAGAGTTTGGTTTATCACGCCCTAGTAGAAGAGACAATTTGCAAATCGTTTGCTGTAAGCTTGAATTGCAAGTCGGCCAAGCTTGCATCCAGCTTGATTTGAAAACGTGCAAGCATGCCGCAAGCTGATTCCAGTAACGAAGTTATATGAGGCAACCTTGCATTCAGTGTTCCATTCAAGCTTGACGTAAGCGTTTTACAAGTCATGTCAAGTCAAAAGCCAATGAACGACCAGTGGTGCTATGACGCTCTGCGAAGGGTCTAAAGCATCGTTGCAAGTACAACAAAAGGCAGATTGTATGAAAGCATGCGCTTCAAGTGCAAGCGTAGCAAGCCAAAAGTCAAGAACGCGCCAACAGGTCGAAAGCTTTCTTGCTACTAGGGAGTGTACACAATGTGAAAATTAAAGTTTGATTTTTTTTTTTTTCATTTCCCCTCATCACCCATTTCCTACCGAAAAACTTTAGTAAGTTGAATGCATATTTGAAAATATAAAATGTTTACGGTTTTAGATGTGTCGACTAGAAAATCATTCAGTTTCATTGTAGTGTTGTATTCCAAAGCAAGATTAGGATTTTCCGCCTAAGAATTATACTAACCCGCGAATCTGGAAAGCATTGCGGATTATCTACCAAGCAAGGATGATATCCATGATTACTTTCATAAGGGAACCAAGTTTTGATTGTCCACATCTTGTGATCAACTGCATGGATCACTTCCATTAACGAACTCGAATCAACCACCAGCTCACGTTAAGAGTTGGACTCAACACGCACTTTTTACAGCTAGCTTCGAATTTGATCTATACCTACCAAAGGATTTCGAAGGATAAGATAGACAAGTATGATAACTAAAATTTACTGCTCACCCACATTTTTTGTTTGAAGAAATGTTAATTAAAATATAGACTATAAATTAAGGATAAGGTACACTCCTTCGATACGCCACTAGAATTAAAGAGAGCTGCAAAATCACTTAAAAAAAAAGTCTTAGACATTGTCATGGTTTAACATGAAGGATGTATGTTTAATGTGGCATTTACGGTATTTTATTTAGATTAACGTGTATATTATGTATGTATTGCATGTGACACAGTGCAGGCGAAAGTAGCAAAGGAGGCCGTGCAATTGGCTAATGCTGTTCGCCTATACCACGTGCTACGCTAGTGAAAGGAAGCCAATAACCAGCTGGTGATAGAGAAGCCCTGCGGTTACCCAGATCACGTGGTAATTATTCTTTTTTCTCTCTCTTTCTTAATTTTTTAAAAAGTAATTTGTTGCTTAGAAATCTTCAACTATGGAAAAAAAGAGAAAAAATCTGATGTGCCCCAAAATCACTTTTAATTGTTAAGTTGATCGCGGAACACAGTTTCACTTAGGCCTTACTATATTTTCTCATCGTTCAGGAAGTTGGAAGCAATAATTTTAAACTTCTCGTGGCTTAAGAACTATCGTTGCTAGTGTTTCCGACTTTGATTAGCAATCTTTTTTTTTTTTTGGGGGGGGGGGGGTTACTCATAAGTATAGATCTGTCCAGATGCGGATATCCGCATTAATATAGCTCTTTCTACAAGGTGTTTCAAAATAACATCGACAACGTTTGGAAGGTGATTCCTGACACCAAGATAAGACAAAAAGTTTAGGCCAACCTGGGTGCACAAATGCTTTTTTTCAGAGTTATAGGCTTCCGAAAACAAGAAAAAATGGACTTTAAAGGTCCTTAGCTCCAATATTGTGAGATCTACCGTAGTCAGATCAAGACTTCACTTAGAAATTAATATGTGCGCTATCCAAAAATACATGCTTGAGAATCCTAAGATACTTGCGCAACAATTTTTATAGAGGCAGCTTGGCTACAAGCATATAATTTGAAATACTCACCAACTACTTGTATAAAAATTGTTGCTGAAGTACCGAAGGATTCTGAAACACTTATATTTGGAACATATTAGTTACTAAGTGAAGTCGTGATCCGACTACTATAGATCTCATAGTTTTGGAGCTATGAACCTTTAAAGTTCATATTTTCGGCAGCCTATAACTCCAAAAAGCTTTTATGCACTCAGGTTGGTCTATACTTTTTGTCTTATCTTGGTGTCAGGAATCACCTCCCAAACGTTGTCGGTGTTGTTTTGAAACACCCTGTATATTATGACTTTGAAGTGACGATAGTACAGAAGAAAGTATCGTGAATCCTGAAAAGAAAACAAAATTAAATTCGAGATTTTAGCGGATTTTACACGTTTCATGATTCTTATATGCCGAAAAACAAAGCGCTTATTAATTTGTGGCGAGCAGTGTTTCTTCCAGACCTGTTTTTTGGGGACACTGCCCCTCCCCTGGAGCAAACCAAAATAATAAGTTTATAATATAATAATAAACAGAATAGTATCAGTAGTGCCCCTCCGGAATACTGAGTGTGCCCCCCGGAACATTATTTCTGAAATAAACACTGGTGGTGAGTATGTGTTTATTTTAATATAAAAGGTATTGAAAACATCAAACCATTCTGTTGCACCAGATACGGAAATGTTAAACTGTATTAGGTATACAAAGTCTTCGGGTGTTGATGCTGAAATTGGCTTTAATCGTCATCATTTTCGTAGTGTTGCGCCTAAAAATCTGGATAACAGTGCTGAGTTGCAAATTCATCATACGCTGGAATCCTTTTATTCCATGCAATTCATATCAGCGGTGGATACGGTACTTACTTCATCCAAGAAAACCTGGGGCAGATCCAGGACGGACTTCTGATGGGGGGGGGTTGTAATGCTGCTACTTAGAGCTACTTTTAAGAGCTCCAAACTCTGGGATGGATTTTATTTATATATAAAATAAAAACAATTTCCTCTTCTGGGAGAGGCGATCGCCCCCCTGGATCCGCCACTGAAAAAAAGTGTAAAGAAGTGCATAAGAATAGCCAAACCTGTTCTCTCAATTTTCAGTACACTCATGAAAAGAGAAAATATTAACATCAGTCGTGTTGAAGGAGCAGTTTCTTTGTATAGAACAGTTTTTAAAGTTTGATACTTTTGCAGTGCTACCAAAGTTGAAAATATTCTCACAAGCAGGGATCAGTGCGTGAGTGAAGTATCATTATCAGATGTGATGAGTCAAGCTCAAAACACGAGAATGTATTACAACTGGCGAAACAGCATTTATCGCTTTGTTCTTACAATCAGAGTCGGATTTAGAAGGAAAAAACTGGGCGGAGGGGAAGAAAGAAGCCATACTATGAAAGATATATCGTAAGTTTACTATGAACTTTCAAAAATATATAAATAATAGCTTCACTTATTTTTGTAACACAATAAACTAGGGGGCCCCCCGGCCCCGGGCTAAATCCGCCACTGCTTACAATCCTACTACCATTTTGTATCTAATGGAAAGAGCGTTCAGTAAATTTAAGTTAAACAAATTTAAAAATTATATACCTACGACAATGACAGACAATCGTCTTGATTCCCTTATTTTTACTATGTACCGAAAAGGATATTGTAAACAGTCTTGATTGTTCACTGATGGGCACTTGTTAAACAACGCCGTGTACAAATAATTTCATCGTGATTTTTTGTTGATTATCAGACTTCAACAAATATTATGTTTTTTCCAAGCTTACGATATTATAAAAAATTCGTACGGCATATACATCCTTCTTTGACTCAAGAATTTGAATGAATGTGTATTTATTTAAGAACACATCCTTCGCTACCATTTTTGTGACTATAGTGATGACAAGGACTCGTGAATCCCAAGACTCTAGAACTGCTGCTTTGTACTAGACTCTAGAACTGTGCTACATAGAACTGCTTTGTATTACGTGTGATACGTCGGAAGAATTCGGCACGATTCGTGGAGCTGCCTTCTGAACGCACACGTCAGAAGACATGAAACAACAGAAACGCACCAAGAATGTTACCAAATTTAGAAAACATGTCGAACTGGTGACATAATAACAGCACTTAAAGATCTATAACAATATCGAACAGGTGACATAATAACAGCACTTAAAGATCTATAACAATATCGAACAGGTGACATAATAACAGCACTTAAAGATCTATAACAATATCGAACAGGTGACATAATAACAGCACTTAAAGATCTATAACAATATCGAACAGGTGACATAATAATAGCACTTAAAGATCTATAACAATATCGAACAGGTGACATAATAACAGCACTTAAAGATCTATAACAATATCGAACAGGTGACATAATAGCAGCACTTAAAGATGTATAACAAGAAAGCTAACAATTATTCGAATTAAATAGTAACAATAGTAATAGAAAAAATACAAAACAATGTCGACAACAATATTAACAACAAAACGAAATCTAGTGGCAATCAGATGTACCCTCAGAAGATGTTCTTTGTATAACGCGAGAGACGACACTAACAAAATTTCATGGATGAGGGTTGACGACAGGGACACGTCCTCGGGTTCTATTGAAGTCGGTAGATCTAGGTCAAGCTTCACGACTCTTTGCGATCAATATAGAAGTATGTTAAGAAATTATTATTAGTGACTTACAGAATATAAGAAATACAAGCTAAAAGTAAATGAGATTCACTCAAAAAGATACGTTGTATTAATTGTATTTTTATTGTAAGTTTCATATGAGAGAAAACTGATTAACAATTTATATTTTAACTCGCGGTACTCAAACACAAGAGGCACAGAATGTTCACTTTTGTAAAACTCTCATATGCTGACAGTAAACGAGTAAATGCAAGAAGAGGGTATTTTACAAATCAAAAGTTTATAGTAAATTAAAAATTGAGTTGTTATTCTTGAATATTTACACAATCTTGATGTATGTATTAATATCTTTACATTAGCAACGTCTCCCATAAATTACAAATAGCAAGAATAACATCATCAAACTTAGTTTGCTACTAACTCCAAATTTGCAATACTTTTTTCGTAAGCTCTTTGCACAGTAAGTCCTTCAAATGTGAATTTTGTTACGCAAGGGCATAACATTTCTGTAAACATCTCTACATTAGCATACTGAAAAGAAAACATTTTAAGTATATAGTATAAAATATTTTCTCTTCAGTAGCCTATATATATTATTTTTAAGTTTAGATCGATTATTTATTGTGTTTAGAATTATCATGCAAAGTAGTAGCCTATTAAAAAAAAAAAAAAAAAAACTACACTGGTGTCATAAAATGTGTGTTGCATAAAACGCATTTTGTAATCTAAAATTGTCTATTATTGAAAGAATAAGATGCAAGAATTTATACGTAACCCAATGATAGGTATTCATGAGTTTACTATACAGTTCCAAAAATATATAAATAATGGATTAAATTACTTTTGTCACTCAAAAACTGGGGGGCTAGACTCCCCGGCCCCGGGCCAGAATCGCCACTGACGTAACCGTAGGCAAGCAGAAAATATTTCAGAAAAGCTGAACTTAGGATCGAACCCGAGATATTCCTATTATGAGGTAAACTTTGATATTGCAATCTCGTTATTTGGTACATCATACTTATCAATTAGGCACATTAACTCATTACACCCCCCTGCTCCCTCCCATACACCTTACGAGCCTTCCGAACGCGCCTGCGGTGTAGAAATTCCAAAGGTTATGTTTGGTGTTGATGTAAAAAAACGAAAAACTTTCATATACATAAATGGATGTATGTGAATTATATACCGACCAGTTTTCTTCATCTTACTCATACTGTTTAGAACTGAGAACGCTACATTTAAAACCATGCACTTTCGTTGTTACCGGATATGACGAAATGACTTCATTCATTAATTGCTGCCCCTGTAAATTCACCTTTGTACAGGACGGTATCCGACGGGTAGGACCTGTATCCGCGATGCGGTGATCTACTGTTTGTCGCTTTTATGCAAGTCACTTAAATTGACCGTTGTATTTTTTTTCTCTCTCTCTGTGTGAGTATTAGAATGCAGAGTAACAAGTTAAAAGAAGCCGTTTCTGGGCCAACAGGTTAGGAAATCCAACAACATAGCATTGTGAAATTATATAATGGTTTAGAACATATTGTAAAGAATGGTGTCGCTTGAGATTCTTTTGAAAAGTATTCGGCTGTAAGACGAATTAAACAACTTAGTGCTGTGAAACTGAATGACCGCCAAGGGCGCCAGTTTTGAAGCGGGCATAAAAATTTGGAAATCTGATGGAAATTCGTGTGGTTTGCTTCCTACGTTAAGGTCCACGACTTGTAGTATCGTAAAGCGACGTTAAACTACAAATCTCGTTAAAAAAAAAAAAAAAAGAAAGAAAGATAAGAAAAAAGAAAGAAAGAAAGAAAGAAAGAAAGAGAACATTACTTTGAGCCCAAGCAGGGGTTCGCCAGGAATTGAAAAGTAATAGTGTGTCTGTCTCTGTATGTGTTCAGTATTGCTTAAAGTGTGTAACTTTTCTACTTCACAAATTTCCATGCGACAAACACCGTGCTCGTGGGTTTCCTCGGGGTTCTCCCGTTTCCTCACACTTTCTTCATTCCACCATTTCATTCATTTCTCATCATCACCGTCTCCTTTAGCCTAACAGGCATAACCGTGAGACGTAAAACTTAAAGATTTCATTTTATTTCAAATTTCCATGCGTTTATAACTCCGATGTGTCTTCACAGGAATAGGAGTGGTAACTTCTGTGTTTTCAAGCAGATTAATGGTTAGATCCATTGTTCCAGGTTCGATTTTCGGAACTTAAAGTAAACTTCGGTCTACAACCATAGAAGTAGGAATGCGTTGAGGATGAGGATCATGTGTCACGTTTCATACAACCACATATCTCTAGGCAATATTATAAAGGTTAGGGATGTCCAAAATTTTCCGTAATAGGAAATTTCGCTCTCCGGATTTCGGAGAAATTCCGCAATTCAGAAAGACTAAGGAATTTAGAAAATTTCAGAATTTGATTCCGAAATCGGAATATTCTAAATTACGGATTTTTTCCGCAATCGGAATTCTTCCGAAACCAGGAATTTTTCTGACTTTACTTTCTGGGTTCCGGAAAGTAAAAATTCCGGAATTGGCGATTGCTAGTAAAGATAATGACTAAGAGCTATAAAATACAAAATGTAATGTTTCTGCCAACTGCCTCTTTCATGTAAGATTTGATATTATTTATTAAGGTAGTTAAAAATCTAAAATTATTCATAATTTATACCAACATAATTCGAGGTACAGTTTTCAAGCAATGTTACAGTCGAAGTAAGACTTGGGACGGTATTCTAGAAGCAAGCTGGTCATTGCCTATACTGAAAGGCATATCTTAGAAATTGTCTGATGACAGTGGGAAAACCGCTGGAAAAATTCAGTTAGCACGACTGGTAGCGAGATTCGAACCAGGAACTTTCCGATTCTAAATGAAAACACCAACAGTGATTTTATTTTTTTGAAGATATAGATTCGAATGAAATCGAAGTCTTACACGAAATTTGAACATTTCGCTAGTTGAGTGGTAAATTAGTGAACTAACCACTCTCTTTTCTTCCCATCTAGTTCAAATATTTTATTTAAAAAAATGCTTAAACACGCGTTGTATTATTTTAAATATCAAATTTCATGCCTCTAACCTTACAGGATTTCGAGATATTGAATATCATTGTAACAATTGCAGTTCTCTAGTTTACCCCTTCCACAATGATTTTGTAATCCCTTTTCTTCCTTTCTAGGTCAAATGTGATAATGGTTAGCTATTTTAAATGAAAACACCAAATACCACATTTTATGTCTTAAAAATTTGGATTCTCAAATTACTGAGACTTGTTAACTTGAATTCACGCGGACCCTTCTAGCGAGAGGAACACAAACACAGAAAATTCGAGGACCATTTTGAAAGCGCTCATGATAGAAGTGATACTCGAACCCATGACTGTTTCACCAATGGCGTTTTGATCTTTTACTTTTGTGCCATACTTTACATAGAATACTGTACACACATCTAGGGTCAGTTGAAAGTTAAACCAGCTCAAGCTTTTTCTGTGTACAGGAAATTATGATCGAAAATTAGGAATAATCTACACACTGTTGTTTTGATAGCTGCTAACAAAACCAGCTTAAAAATTTTATAGTTACGATCGCAAAATAACGATAGTGTATTACCTCCATTAAAAGGAGAAGAATAAAGATGCTTCTTTTCTGTTTCATTGAATATTATTGGTATGCAGTTACTTACATACTTAAACAGTTAAAGAATCAATCAATGAATGATTAATTATGTATTTAAAGGTCAAATTCACAACTCTAATCAAATTAACATATTGATTTCATGGACATGGTTCGAGGTTATTTATATACAATCATTCGTTAAGTAAACGTGTCTGATTGAATGAAAAAAGAAAGCATTCTTTCATTCATCACGCATCATACCAATTAAGTCCTTCACTAGTCTCTTCAGTTCATACATTTTCTTTCTTTTTTTAATTCTTAAAAAGCCAAGGTGAAGTGACACACGCATTCATTTGCATATGCACCACATGTGTGTACAAAAACATAATTGATGACCTAATACCACGTACACTACAACATAAATTAGTCGTAGACATATTAAATGCCTATTGAAACAATTTGATCTTACTAGTCTTAAAAGTTTGCAAAATTTCTGTCAATTCTAGTAAAATATATAGCGTACAGAAAGAGGGAGTTGTAGACATAGTACTACTTCTGAAGTGAGGTGGTTTGTTGATTGGTTTGGATTGTATTGTACCGTTCAGCACCAAAGCCGTATGAGACGTGGATCTACAGCTTAACGTGTAATCCGAACCACATGAGTCCCCACCGGGAATCAAACCTGGGTTTCCTGCGTCCATATAGCGTATACTAACCATATAGCCACGGGGGATTTCACAAGTAGGATCGCATCATCAAATACACACTTTATAATAGCAGATAATAATCTACATCTGCTTTTACTTCATTTGGATTACACGGATTGTTGTTTTCATGTTGATGTTATGGGGTTTAGGAAGACAAGGCATACTTCACTTAACGAAACTCTTAAGTTTTACTTCTTGATGGGAATTAAAAAGCAGAATTGATTATTCCGTTTCACTAGAAATCCACACAACACGGCATATCCAAAGGACATCCTTTGAACGTTACACACGTTCTGTAACTGTCTCGGGACATTCAGGCTCGCAGTAGGAATTTTACGGATTTCCCTTGGATTCAATGGGATATGCCTGTCACAGTAGAAACTTTAAGAATAATGGAAATATCCACAGAATTTCTCAGGGATTTCAATAGAATATACCTGCTACAGTATAAATTTTAAGCATAATGGAAATACATGTATATCCATGAGATTTCTATTGAATTTCAATAGGACATGCATTCATACTAGAAACTTTAAGGAAAATGGAAATATCCACGAGATTACCTTGAATTTCAACGGGATATTCCTGTCCCGGATAGTATTTGGATATCCAAAAATCATCCTGTTATTTTCCTTCAGAAAAACCAGAAATAATTCACAAGATGTCCTGTTTCCCGAACACAAGTGGACACATATGAGTTTCCACGATATGTTCATTGGGTTAGACGTTCCGTGAATCATCCCGATATCCCGGGAGTGACGTCCATTGAATGTCATTGTGCTACATGAAAAGGGTAATTTTAATTTAATTAGCAGTAATCATTCCTACAATTTCTCTATTTGCTTTTTTGATCGCCTACTAGCAGCAAATATACTCCTCAAGGCTTTGTCTTTGAAAACCCTCAGTCTTCCATCTGTTCTGGAAATTGGTGACAAACTTTCAGATCTATTCAATACAGTTATCAGAAGAAACGAAAATTTACTTTTAATTTATTAGATACTAGAAGATTGTCCGTTCTTCGCACGGAGAGAATACGTTTAATTTTGAACATAAAGAGCAATGGAGACTGAATTTGGATTTAAACGCCATCGCAAGTGTGACTGTTCATCTCAACGACCCCGAAACCATGGATTCGACACTAATATCGATCTGTTACGATCATTTTTAAATATCTCCCCCTCCCCCTCCCCTAAGTTGAACCGTCAAAGTGAAATAATAATAATAATAATAATAATAATAATAATAATAATAATAATAATAATAATAATAATAATAATAATAATAATAATAATAATAATAATAATAATAATAAAACTTTCCAGGCCCGAACGTCATCTATATTGAAAATTTGATCGAGATCGGTCGGTTGATTCAAGAGTTATTAAGTCACAAATGCAGTCACTTTCAATTTTATATACAGTAATAGATTATTCGCAACGATAAGATTTTAAAGCCACACTTCTTGATTATTATTATATCTTTGTTGACTTCCACGTGAAGTGTCGGTTCGAGTGAACATGAGTTTCACTGAAGTTGGCAAGATTAAGTTCGAACGAAAGCGAGTTCCAACTGAGGTTGACAGTAGCGTACCCAGGAATTTATTTCGGGGGGGTTCAAACTAAATATGAAGCTATTTTATATTAAAATTGCTAAAATTGCCCCTAAAATTAGGCAAATTTTTTAAAAAGTCGAAATTTCGGGGGGGGGTCCGGACCCCCGTGTCCCCCCCTTCCGTACGTCCCTGGAGGTTGATAAGCGCCAGTTCGAGTAGTTCTATTGAGATTAGAGTGAACGGTAAGCCTGAGAGAGTGAGAGTTCCATTGAAATTGACAAGCGCTACTCTGAGTTTAGCTGGAGTTTCGCTGAGGTTGGGAAGGTTGGAGTTCGAATGAGCACGAGTTGAATTGAAGGTTGGTGAAATTCAACTCGAGTTAACTTTTTTTTTTTTTTAAGGTTTCCGCTAGTTGGAGCGAGTGGAACTCCAATTGTAAATATCAAGCATGAGTTTGAGTGAGCACTACTTTCATTGATGGTCACAAGCTCGAATACGATTGAACGAAAATTCCATTGAGGTTGATGAGAGTTCACGCAAAATAGACATCTCGGTCGAGTGTATGGAGATAAAAAGGTGAATTTCTCACCAACTTAGAAATACCGTTTGTGTGTTAATACTATGCACGTTGGCAGTAGTGGACCTTAAGTAAGTATTAAGTTCACGCTAGTGAACCTTATAAGATTATAATGTTAGTATGTACGTACGTACGTTTCATTTTGTTTTTACTTCACCCGACAACTCTTGAACGAAAGCGATTTTTTAAATTCTATTTTCTACAATACACAGCTGGAGCGATTACCTTGGCCGACTTCGTTAATGGAATCAATTCTTTAACACTTTAACAGATAACAGTGACTTTAAGAATCAATGCTTTAACACTTCAATAAATTAATAGTGACTTTAAAAATCAATTCTTTAATACCTTTTACGGATAACGGTGACTTTAAGAATCGATTCTTTAACACTTTAACGGATAACAGTGACTTTATGAATCAATTCTTTAGCACTTTAACGGATAACAATGACTTTAAGAATCAATTCTTTAACACTTTAACGAATAACAGTGACTTTAATGGCGACTATTTATATATCACTTATTTATAACGGTACGTTTCGCGCAACAGGAATATGCAACCCTCAAAACCGTCAAGAGTTGTGGGTTGCATATACATCTAGGCGACTTTTTTAAAAAATATATTTCAGCCTTGTCAACCATAAGATAATTTATCGTGATATATGATAATTTAAGCCTTAATACTATATACGACAATGTCCTTGCGATAATAGGTGAACATACAATAATTTTAGCACGGACACTTCTTTTGCAGTTTTTGAGTGTGCAAATAAATTGTAGATGTGTGTTAAATAATTACAAAAAACACACACATGCTAAAATAAATCAATAACGATTTGAGAATTGGCAAATGGCAACCCTGCAGCTATTCTTTAAATTTAATTATGTTTACGAGGAGTGGAAATATTGTTATTCAGAGTACTGTTAATAAGGATTTTATTTTTAAAATGGTGAGGAGAGTGACACCAATTTGCAGTCGAAACTGAAAATTACTAGGTAAATTTATTATATATTATTGCTATTATTAGTAGTATTGTACTTGCTTCTATAATTATCACGTCCATAATAAATATACGATAATTTTTGTAATATATGATAATTTTAAAGACGAAAATTGATAACTTTGTTCTTTGAGGTTGGCAACCATGATATACATTCTCAATCCTTCTTATAAACACAAGCCCATTCATTCATAAATGTACGTTACGTGAACGCGAGATCCTCTTTACTGTCTCTAGCAAAGTTTATTGATAGCTGTATTTCTGTGAATATAGTTTTGTTTTGTTATGACATACTGTTTTATTACTGTATCAGATTCACTATCTAAATTTACTTTCAGACCGACTTCTTTGACACACTATAAAAATCAGCTTAAAAAAGAAATAAACTTTTACAGTTCAATGTCACTGTGATTCACCACGGTCTTTTCCTTATAACGTAACATGAAAAATAGCATTTCCTATGAGGCTATGAATAACTGGCAAACAATTATAACGGAATATTTTATTCCGAGGAAAAGGAAAACTGTATATAAAGTTACAAGTTAATGATAAAATGGAAATTCAACGATTTCATAACCAAGTAAAAAGTAAATATTTAACAACTGTAATGTTTTACACTTATGAGAAACAACACTCAAAGTACAGTAACATATTTCCCACGACGAAGCTTGTTAACAAAAGAACTGTATGTTATATAATATGAAATATTACTCTATCCTTATTTGTCAGATGATGGCTGCTGTATTTTATGGAGGAACGACTAGTTTATGGATGCGTATGCTTCTTGGCCGCGGAATAAACCCACGTAAAGTCTTGCCAGATAAAATATGCTGGAGGCTAAAACAGATCCGTGGTGGATCTAGAAATTAAAACTTGGGGGGGGGCAGCCAGAATCCAGACAATGATAGATATATATCACGAATTTACTATAAACTTTTAAAAATATATGAATAATAGCATCACTTATTTTTGTTACTCAAAAAACTGCGATGGCCTAGGCCCCAGGCTAAAAATTGCCTTTTCAAAAAATTGCCTATATAGTACCCTTAATATATAGGCTCTGGCTGAGTTCGTTCAGCAATTCCATTTCTTTTGTTTTTAATGCTTCAGTCTAAAATTACTTTCGACTGTATGTGAAACTTTATTTTAAAAATAAATTAATAAATAGTGATTTATATATTTGATTGGGACTGGCATTCATTTGTTTCTACTGTGATGAAATTTCATTTCACTTAAACTATGAAATTCACTTAATTGTATTCACTTAATTCACTTAATTTCATTTCACTTAATTGTCAAATACATCAATTATTAATGATGCGATACTCGAAGATTCTAAAACCTATGCCCCTCATTCGTGATAGCCCGAAGTAGCCCTCAAGCGAGGTGGTGTAGGATTCTACAGTTTCTTGAATTTCTCACACATAGAAAGAAAGCCATTCCGTACTCGCATTTCTCGCCAAAGTTTACCCAGGGATCTATTTTTATAGACTTGTTGAGGTGCTTATGTACGAGGGAAGTACAAGAAAGAAATTCTGGTCGTCCAGTTTGTTTGCAGATTTCTTACCAACTACACCAATGTGACTCCTTATTGGACGTAACTTACAGTTAAAAAAAAATGGTTAGTGTGGATATACAGTCATTTATTAATACAAGAAACAAATTACTACATTGTTATGTACAAATTGTGTATATGTAAAACAGTGCCGGATTTACATATAAGCTAAACAAGCTATAGCTTAGGGCCCCATACTCTTGGGGGCCCAAAAAATTCAAGGAAAAAATTGAATGTAAATTTCCAAAATATAAGAAAAACAAGAAATAAAGTAACATCTATATACAGCAACAGTGCTTCGTTTTTGCAGGTCCCTATGATGTAAGTAATGGGGCCCCTTCTGCTAGTTCGCTTCCTAAAATATCACTGATTTCTTCATTTCTGCATATAGGTTCCTACGTTCATCTGGACACATAAAGGGCTCCATTATCTTCATTAGCTTAGGGCCCCACCAAACCTAAATCTAGCTCTGATGTAAAATATGTCATGTTTGTCACAGACTTTACAGTCACAAGAAAACGTGCCAACCTCATATATATGTTGTTTTGTGTATAGCTTCGGAATCAATGAGAAAATTTAAGTACAAATGGAATGAAATTGCTAGTTTAATGTTCCGCCTCTCTTACACTGTGCTATGCTCTTTAGGCTAAAGAAGAAGGGGATAATCATGAAGATATTAGTGGAATGAGGATGTGGGGAAAACGAGAGATTCCGTGAAAATCCTATATATGATGTTGAGCATAAACTTATATGGCGTGACATCGAACAAGGAACCCTTGCACTAGAGGTGAGCAGTAATCCAAGACGTCAGGAACACAGGATAGAAATATCGAGGACCTCACCGTGCTCTTCAAAAGAACTCAAATCCTCAATGGATTATGCCTCATCACCTGAAGTTACTCGGCTACCAATGAATATATACTCAGTGGAGGGGGCTATCGGGCTCAAGCCCGCCCTCCGAAATAAATTTGTTAGTTTTTCGCATTTCACGTACAACAATAATCCTTTTTACCATATGTAAGAATTTCATTGACTTTCCACTTTCTTATGTTCAGAAATAATATGGCATTTGTCAAATTTTATTCCATGTAAGAACTGCGTTCTTTTTTTTCTTTCTTTCGTCCATTCTACTTTTCTGTTTCTTTTTCTTAGTTGTTACTTTCTTTCGTTTCTCGTATCATACTTTCGATTGTTGTCAGTTGTGATCTAAGTCGGCCGTCGTCAGTAACACCAAAACTAAGAGGAGCTGATAAGGGAAACTGGTGTTCCACACCAATTTGCACAGATATCAACATAACGGGACTTTAGTTATTATAGCAAAGGAATATTTACATCGTTTAGTTATAAAGAAAGGTAAATGTTTGAATTAAAGAAAATCAAGAGGGGGAGAATAAGTATCCCGGGAAATTAAGTAGGCCAAGAGGATGCTTCCTTTTTCTTCTACGAATAGAATAAAAGGTTAGCTTCGCTGCAAAATTTTTGTGTGTATCGTATCCCATAAGATTCACCAGTCTGCAATTCTTGCCATTAAAACTCCAATCACTATATTTCAACTTCAACTTGTCTCAACATTTTTCTTTCAAGTTAACACGTACACAGATAAAACTGAATATTACAGTTTTCTTTTCTAAAATGAAACCAGTTAAGTTAAAATGAAATTAAAAATATTCAACGTGATCATTTGCAGAAGCGTCATTTCAGATTTGCCTAGGAGGCAGAGGGTAAAATCCTCCACCGAGATACGAATTTCACGTTTTATCCTAGTATAAATTATTAGTAGACAATGGATTAAAATATATTTAATTCTCAAACTCAGTGGGCAGTTGCACCCCCTGCTTCCCCAATGATGCCCTTGTGTGTTTGGGTTTTAAAGTGAGAAAAGGAAAAAAATATATGTGCTTATTCACATCTTGTGCATAGCCCCTCCGAAATAAAATCCTAAATACGCCACTGTGTATAGTACTAGGAAATATTTGATATAATCTGCGTGGAGTATATGAAATTTTTGGGAAGCTGGCAACTGTACCTGCACATAGTTAGCTTTATAAAATAAAGACGAGGAAAAAAAGGTACGCGGAAATCAAACAAGATGGCTTTGTTATGCAATATCACACATACAGAAAAAAGTTATCAATTCCAATTTTTAGGCAGCCTAACGTAACCACGTAACCCACCCTTCCGGGAGTTATTCAAAACAATTTCGTTCTCGCTCGTCTTGAGACGCGAGGTAAACGACCACCCGGCTAGGAAGCCAGGTAGCTCCCCACGAAGTCCAACCAACTTTCTCCGTCAGGAGTGTACGTATATAAAAAGAAAAGGATTTATATGGTGAAACATTGAACAAACCTGTTGGAAGTGTATCAGAAACAAGCTAGCAGAACGACTTCTCTCTGCAATATGATTATGAAGTTCTGTTCGTTCGTGGTATATGCTTTCCATGCACTAGCAGGCATAAATCCGATTATTTTCTTAGTCAGGACTTTGACCCATAACACTTCCTTATTTACTTACAATATACTAATATAAAACACAGGCTGCTCTGCGAAATTTTTGACTGCCTTTTTCTGTAGGTAGCATCTTAGGATAGTCAATTGCGAAGTAAATAGGAGTTTTACAAATAATACAGATGAGCCATATTGGAGGTAGTTGTTTTTGTACATGAAGCTCTACGTTCTCAAAATGTTAAACTCAAAATCCAGCAATTCATGGTGCCAAAAACTACAAGAAAGTAGATCGAACACATTAACTCATATTTGTTTATTTTGTGTGGATTAGCATTTAATGAAGAAAAGTGACCAAAGATTATACATATACTAATCGATAAAGCTAATTGAGTTAACAAAATGATAACTAACTAAGTCTATGACCTATGGAACCCGGAGGTTCAATGCCGCGTTTACATAAGCTCTCCACTGACTTCTATCCTTAGCCAACTGGATCCAGTTTCTACTTTGTATTCCTACCTCTGCGAGATCCATCTTAATATTATCCTCCCATCTGCGCTTAGGTCTTCCTAATGGTTGTTTTCCGACTGGATTTCCAGTTAGAACTTTGACAGCGTTTCTACTTTCTTTCACTCTGGCTACATGACCTGCCCACCTGAGCCTCCTAGATTCGATAACCCTAACAATGTTTGGTAAACGGTATAAATTATGTAGTTTCTCGTTATGAAGTTTTCGCCAGTCCCCATTCCCGTTCCTCTTGGGTCCGAATATTCGTCTCAGGATTTTATTCTCAGATACTTTCAGTCTGCGTTCTTACCTTAAAGTAAGCGACCATGTTTCGCAACCATACAGCACAACAGACATAATTATCGTTTTATGTATTTTAAAATTCAAATGATACAGATGAGTATAGATCCTCATGCATGAGAAAATCTACAAAAAAGTCAACCTAAAAATCGATTTTGTCAGCTTATCAAGATGAAAGGATAGTGAAGTATGCCGTCATAGGAGAGAGATTATTCAGAATAGGCAGTTGCGATATTAGTGTCGAATCCATAGTTTTCGGGGTCGCTGGGACAAACAGTGATACGTCCGATGCTGTTTAAATCCATGCCAATAAAAACAAAAACAGCATATTTTATGGGTAACGAACACACGCGATAAGTAGTTGTGCATTTTTTTAAAATTTTAACATAGTAAAACGGAGGTAATCGATGCTAGTATTAACTGAAACAAATTACTTTATAGCTCTGTAATTGTAAAATCGTAAACACACTATTTAACTTAAACCAAAACTGACATTTAAATAAATGTTAACTTAAAAATAACCTTTTACCTTTACAATCTTTATATTAATGTCCTATTATTTCTATTTACCTTTTTTCAGATTGTACGCTATTGAGTTTATTTACAACTTCAAAAGAAAGAATGTATAAATTTGCATGCTTACTTAGTTTTTTTAATCATCGCAAATGTAATGTTTGAATCGCGTATATGCGCTTCGCATCTTTATCTATGAAATTTAAGACAAACACATAACGTTAAATGACACAAAATGGCCTCCAATCTTTCCCAGCTTTGTGCTGTTACAAAATTTAAAGGTGAAAAAGACAAAGGAAATGCCAGACGACAAAGCATTACCATTCCTTGGAAAGCAGATAGTTAAAGTATAAAGATCTATAGGTAAGTGCCTTTGTTATTTTCAAATGTCAAGTACAAAATTACTTTCAGCCTTGACTTGGAAACAAGAAACCACAAACAAGCACGTGCTCGCTAAGAAGAAGAAGCATGGAACCATAGCTACTACGTGTGCGAAATGTTAATAAAAGAAGTCTTCTTTCAAACGCGAATATCATAAAAATGTAAAACACAGAAAGTTTTCTGTAATAGCTCTACTGACGAGGAAGAATTTCTACACAACAAAGAACAAAGCAGTTGAAATATATGTCCTGTATGTTGGACAGTGAAGCAGTTTGTAGGTTTCGTTACAGTTCGGTGGTTTTACAAGAGTAGGAAATAGCCACACAGTAATGTACGCAGAATTTCATCAAGATGGAGTCCAAAATCCCAAATTCATAACATTTCGGATATTTGTAGCCTACGCATGCCTTAGCGTGCTAAAAGATTATATTTGTATTTAAATATTGCTGAAGGGGAATGTTTTAAAACCCGGAAATCTCTTTTGCATACGCCACTGTAGTTACAGTAAAGTTGATTTTTCCCGCCTTTTCGTCACTGGTTAATTTTCGAATGCTAATTTTAATACAGAATGATTCTTAATGCAAGAGATAAACTTTAAAATATCATTCAAGACACTAACGATCTTTAAAATATCACTCTAGGCACGTTTGTCGAAATTACTATACACTTAATTAGATTAGTAACTAGCTTGCATCTTCCAGGTATAAAACTCAAAGCAATTCAACTTTCGGGAGACTGGCCAACTGCCCCGTCCCCAAAGTTTCTTCCCCAAAGCTAAGATTAATTAAATGACAATAACATGTCACTCTCGCGCAGGACAGTGGTCCCACGTAGCGTAGTGGCTAACGCTCTCGCCTTCGATGCGAGCGGTCCCGGGCTAGATTACCAGTGGGGGCACTCGGGCAAATAAGGGTAAAAAAAGCTTTTTCAGACCAGCCATCCTGAATGAGGTTTTCCTGTGTTTTCCTTATTCACACCAGGCAAATGCCGAGGCTAATTTATAGGCCACTTCCTTCCCTTTCGCCGGATAGTGTCATCACCGAGGAACGTCATTTCTCATACATGACGGGCTAACATGGCCATACGTGCCGAAAGCCTAGAAATCTAATTTCTAATTCTAATCCTAGTGATGGGCTAACATGGCCATAGATGCCGAAAGCCCAGAAATCTAAATCCTAATACTAATCCTAGTGACGGGCTAACATGGCCATAAATGCCGAAAGCCCAGAAATCTAATTCCTAATTCTAATCCTAGTGATGGGCTAACATGACCATAGATGCCGAAAGCCCCAAAATCTAAATCCTAATACTAATCCTAGTGACGGGCTAACATGGCCATAAATGCCGAAAGCCCAGAAATCTAATTCCTAATTCTAATCCTAGTGATGGGCTAACATGGCCACAGATGCCGAAAGCCCAGAAATCTAATTCCTAATTCTAATCCTAGTGATGGGCTAACATGGCCATAGATGCTGAAAAGTCCAGAAATCTAAATCCTAAATCCTAAATCCTAATCTCGTGCAGGACACGTTCTTAGCACAAAATATCAAAAGAACTAAACGACCGTCGGTGTGCTTTCTTTGGTCAACCATGTTCAAGTCCGCATTCACGAATTTTCCATATTCTTTGGAAAAAAAATAAACGAAAAAATATTGTCCCACTGCACCCTTTTCACATTTGGATTTTGTCGCCCTGGACATAATTTTCTGAATGAAAGCTTGTTAGGATTGCGATGGGATGGAATGTAAAAAAAAAAGTTAAGGAAACCCCACGGACATGATGTTGTCCACTACTGGGATTGAACAAGGGACCCCTCGCTCCAGATGTGATAGCTTCTCCACTAAGTCATCGTTCCTTTCAATTGTAAATTCAAATAAATGATGATGTGAGAGTTATTGAAGGGAACAGGAGGTCTTCGGAAAAATTTACAGGCATAACTTTGGTCACTACAAAGCTCATTACATTGCCTTTTATTGACTAAGGACACTTCTCATCATTTATAATAATAATAATAATAATAATAATAATAATAATAATAATAATAATAATAATAATAATAATAATAATAATAATAATAATAATAATATAAATCCTTAAAATTACACATTTGCATAACTTTCATGTATATTTATAATAGCTTATTATGAACTAAGGCATATCAATCACTATATTTGTTACTTCCGTGGTTTAATTACACGCATAATTTGTAAGTGGCGTCGGTAATTAACTCAGACATGTCTTTTTAAGCGCTTCCCGTCTCTTGTGAATTGTGCTGTCAATGACCAAAGCATTTCTTCCTTCATTACACTTAATAAGCTATAACATATGAATATATTATATATATGCAAGCATTTATGTATATATGTAATAGTTTTTACGTGTAAAATTACTCAATTGAAAGTGTGGTAAAGTATTATGTAATATTAACATATTATTATTGTTAATGCAACAAAATAGCTGAAGAAACACTTTCTTAGATTTTTTGTGCTTTTACACAATCATAACTAACATTGTGTTTACAGAAGAGCATTGCTCAGTGTATTAAGGTAGTACTATAGAAGTTGCTGTGGCGTAATTGGTACGGTGGCTACCAACCATAGAGGGGGCGGATTTTCCCCCTTCTACCCTCGCTCTCATATGGATGAGAAGTTCAGTATAAAAATTAAAAGCAAGGTGATGCGATGTTTGGAGAAAGGTGACTTCAGAACATTTCAAAAATCATCTAGAACAAAGTTTCTCAGCCTAGTGATCGCGACTCCTAGGAGGTAGCGAGAGCAATGCACGGGAATCGTGAAAGGAGGTGAAAGGTATAAATGTATAGTGTGTTCACTCAATAAGGGTGAGTTCGGCAAATGTCTTTGAAGTTCTCATGCTGAATTTTACAACACAATCTCTTCCTCTCTCCATCTCTCTTTCGACCACATTTGCTGGGTTGCAATCTCTTAACACCCACTATGTTAAACAGCAATCTTCTAATCACTAACTGAAAGGATAACGTTCGGAACTGTGGCAACGAAGAGTCCACGTTCAGTTGACAGGCAGTTGTCAGTTGTTTGAAATGAGGGTTCTTTTGACCATTTAGTTATCGGAGGTGTTTTCCACAAGTTCCCGCGGACGATGACTTATTTATTGCACGAGCCACCGCACGTAGAAAGTGGCATTCTTTATGTACGAGCTGCACGAGTTGAAGAAACAAACTACCATTAGGATCTAAAAGGCGTGACAAACATCTTGGCATTTGAAGGCAGAGCTCCAAGTTCCCTTTAAATGCTGCTACCAAATGAGAGGTCTGCGGTATTGCCACGTTTATCTTGTACAAATCGACGTCTACCCTCTGCCACCTGATCGTGCTGTAGTTCGTCTGCTTAGTCATAACCACACCCCTTAGCACTCGGCAACATCGCGTCAGAGCTTGCGTTTTATTCGTTTAGCTGAAATGGCAAGATGTTTGTCACAGGCTTTAGAATCGGCAAATATAATTTTAAATATTATTTTGGATTTCTCTTTTTGATAGACATACTTTTATTTCCATATATATTGTCAAACTGTTATTCCTCTTTCTATATAAGGCTTACACACATATATGCAATAGCGATAAGTACCAATAATCAAAAAGGTTATTGGAAACCGAAAATTACTTATGGGAGTTGGTGGCAACAGAGAGTGATAAAAGGGGGTTCTGATATGAAATAGGTTGAGCAAACCTGATCTAGAATCATGACAGCTAGCACAGTGAGCAGTGGCGGATTCAGGGGGTGATCGCCCCCCCAGAAGAGGAAACTTTTCTTAATTTTATATATAAATAAAACCCATCCCAGAATTTGGAGCTCTTATAAGTAGCTCTAAGTATAAGTATTACAACCCACCGTCCCCCCCCCCCAGAAGTCCGTCGTGGATCCGCCTCTGACAGTGAGGCATGGGAAGGGGTCAATTTGTCGGTGAAGAAGTGGCGTATGTTGATTTTTATAATTTTTACAGAAGAGCGATTTTAAAATGTCTCGTTTAACGTTACGTCGTATACTGTTCACTTCAAGATACGCCATTTTTATGGAATCCATATCTCCGTTAATATCATACTCGTATATAAGGAATTCAGACATGAAAGCTTTTATGGTTGATAGGCCAGGTTAAATAAGGATAGATGGTGGTCATAACTGAAAATCACGTTTCGGAATTACTCCACTTCGCCCCTTCACGGACGAATTGCTCACACCCTGGACTTTCAAAGGGGGTTCAGTTCTTTGAAATACATGTTGAAATATGTATTTCCTTATTCACACACTATAATATTTAGTTTATACTAAACTAGTCAATTACCCACTTCGCAGGGTAAAAATAAGAAAATTAGTAATATATTCCGTTAGTCAGTCACTTTTTTTTTTTTTTTTTTTTTTTTTTTGACACCAACCAGGACCTAGAGTTGAACGGTATTCAGCAGGTTATGGCATATGCTGATGATGTAAATTTAATAGGTGATGATAGCAGAACAATAGAAAGAAATGTACGAGTAGAGATCTTATTAAATGCTTGCAGGGACATGGGTTTAGAAGTAAATGCAGAGAAAACTAAATACATGGAAGTGCGTCGGGACCGTAACATGGCAAATTGTGGAGGCGTTAAAATAATAAATAATACTTTTGATAAAGTGGATACTTTCAAATATTTAGGATCAATATTAACAGAGGAAAATCATATTCACGAATAAATTAAATGTTGACTAAAAGCAGGGAATTCGTATTACTATTCGGTTCAAAATCTCTTGTCGTCGCGAATTCTGTCGAAGAATTTGAAGCTTAAAATATATAAAACGATAATCATGCCTGTTGTTCTGTATGGTTGTGAAACATGGTCGCTTTCTCTGAGGGAAGAACATAGACTGAAAGTATTTGAGAACAAGATCCTGAGAATAATATTCGGACCCAAGAGGAACGGGAATGGGGAATGGCGGAAACTTCATAACGAGAAACTACATAATTTATATGGTTTACCCAACATTGTTAGGGTCGTCAAGTCTAGGAGGCTTAGGTGGGCAGGTCATGTAGCTAGAATGGAAGAAAGTAGAAACGCTTTCAAAGTCTTGACTGAAAGACCAATCGGAAAACGACCATTAGTAAGACCTAGGCGCAGATGGGAGGACAATATTAAGATGGATCTCGCAGAGATTGGAATACAAAGTAGAAACTGGATGCAGTTAGCTAAGGATAGAAGTCAGTGGAGAGCTTTTGTGAACGCGGCATTGAACCTCCGGGTTCCATAGGCCATAGAGTTAGTTAGTTGGTTACGGTAGTTTATAGGCCAGGTTAAATAAGGATAGATGGTAGTCATAACTCAAAATCACGTTTTGGAACTACTCCACTTCGCCCCTTCACCGACGAATTGCTCACCCCCTGGATTTTCAAAGGGGGTTCAGTTCTTTGAAATACATGTTGAAACATGTATTTCCTTACTCACACACTATAATATTTAGTTTATACTAAACTAGTCAATTACCCGCTTCGCAGGGTTAAAATTAGAAAATTAGTAATATATTCCGTTAGTCAGTCACTTTCTTACTATTACTGAAGCGATCTCTGGTATCGGCCATTTTCGATCGTTTATATATATCGTTCCCTTCCCCCTCCCCTAAGTTACAACTTTAAAGTAAAATAATAAAAACTATCCTAGGTCCCAACCTCATCCATGTTGAAAATTTGATCGAGATCGGTCGGGTGGTTAAAGATTTATTAAATCATAAACACAGTCACTTTCATTTTTATTTATATAGATAAATATATACTACACTAGTATAATATATTTACTGTAGTTATCAAGTTATGCAATTTATGTAAATAATTCACGTGTTAAGTGCACAAGGGAATCAATTCCCTTTTTTGTTATTGTGGACATAGTTCATGTTTTAGAGCTCTATCTGAAACTTCTTTCAGAGTTTAAAAGATTTATATTCAGATATTGTAAGTAACTCTTACCATGTAACAAATTTTGTCTCTTTTTCTTATAACTCTGGTAACTGAACTTGATTCCCGTTTGCTCTGACCTCCCGAAGTGTTGTTATACATATATTCGGGACCCTTCTTATCTAGAATTACCAATATTTTAGGATTGCAAGGATATGAACTGCTGTAGGTATTTATGAGAGGAAAAGAGGATCAGTGAAGCACGACCTCCTTAATTTTCGCCTACTATTTGCTGTCCTGTTAATGGTATACAGTATATTTAGAGCATCGTTCAACTGCATAGGATTTAGTTCGTTTCAACTTTTGCTACTTGTATATCACATATTAAGCCCCCATAACAGTTACTATCTTACAATCTTTTTTCCATGCTGTTTCGGAGGTTGATTCATAAACAGCTGCACAAGATTCTGTACATCTGGTTATTTATTTATTATTATTATTATTATTATTTTTTTGAAGTACGTGTTAAGTTTCTTGAAGAAAGTGTTGCAAATCTACGACGTATCTACTGGATGATTCATCTTGACTAACCAGTCTCTGTAAAAAAAAAAAAAAAAAAAAAAAAAAAAAAAAAAGATCTGTACATTTTGATTTAAGTTTCAAGTCTATTCCCCTCTACTCCGAACATATGTGTATTCACTTACAAGGAGAAGGCAGACTTTGCTAAGTGAACTTCGGCGCCATTTTTTGCGAGGTGGTAGTGCACATTTAAAGAGTTAATATAACAAACTGGGAGAGCGCAATGGCGAAAAATAACGGCGAAAAACCGTCTTAAAGTTTTATACTCGCCTCATATATCGTACGACGCGCGAGTTTATGAAGTGATGACATAGCAGAGTCAGGAAAATCTGCGACTCATATGGAAAGACTCCTTCGTTCGAATCTCGTTCGAGTCAAACATTTTTTTTGTTTTTGCTTCAACCAATAAAGTAGCTATTTGTAACCATAAATAAAATATTAATTCACCATATGTTTATAACGAATAAAACAGGGGCGTCATTTCAGAGTTTGCTTGAGGGGGACAAGAGCTCCACCGACATAAGACTTTCACGTTTTGTACTAGTATATCAGTAGAGTGTCGATTAAAGTATATGTATTCCTCAAAGTCTTGGGGGAGCGGCAATTGCCCCCTCCTGCCCCCCCCCTAAATGACGCCCCTGGAATAAAACAATACAAATTTTCAAATCACATAAAATATTTCAATGTTCCATGTTAACTAGCAAGAAAATTTAATCTATTCCGTAAATATACCGATATCACGAGTTATATTATGGTTACGACAGTCGTTGTGTAATAAATATTCTTGACGCTTCGTGTCTACATCTGTTGACAGTGTGCGAATTACAAAGGAGTTGAGGGGAAAATCCCCTTTACTAATACTGGATGTTGCTATAACCAAAGAAGAATTTCCCTTATTCCCCTTGTAATTCGGACACTGTCAACAGATATAGGATACGAAGCGTCAAGAACATTTTTTACACAACGACTGCGGTAACGATAATATTTACGGAATACATTAAACCCAATGAAAAAGTTTTGGTTGCAAGCCTTTAAAGGATATTACGGTAAACATCTATTAGTTTTAACGTCTGTTTGGATTGGATTGGAGTTTAGCGTCCCGTCTATATGATATCCGAACTTAATGTGGGATCCGAAATACGTGAGCTCCCGCTGGAAATCGAACTTGGGTCTCCCACGCCAAAGGCGCGTACGCTCTACACATAGAAATTATGCAAGACGTGGAACTACAGTTGGACCATCATAAATCATTCAATGCTCTCCCATCAGAAGTTGAACCGTGCATCAAAAGTGTGTGCGGTAGTCACTAGACCAGCAGAGAGGTATTAATAAATGTTTGGTACAGTGTAAAAAATTTCTTTAATAAAATCACAGCAAATTCCTATCAAGTATTCTTTAGTTATTGGCACAATGCTGTTATTAATTTTTATTCCTTTTTACGTTGATTGCAATTCAAATGAATCCTTGACAATACTTTTTACACGGTTGTAAATTTATGGCCACACTTTTTACACTTAATAGAAAAAAATCTGTTATCAAGCAAGGAAGGAAGATCACCTTTCACTCACGGTACTTTACAAAAGTTTTCCAGTAAAAAGAAAAAAGTAAAAGGAAAGAAACGTTTAAAAAGAAAAAACACGGAAAATGTTATCTTCCATCCTGGCGTATCTTTCAGCTAGAGGAAGTTAGAAAGTCAGTGACTCGTATTGCAGGAAGAACACTTCTTGCAAACATTGTAACTACAAACAGTAGCTTTACTACTCTATGTTTGTAAACATCTTCAACACTTCATTCATAGTATGGCTAACCGAACGGAAACAACGGTGATAATGTGCCACAAGAATTGTAGCAAAATATAAAGATTGCATGAGTATTTTTAGACGTGAATATATATTTTTAAAAAATGTACAGCAGAATATTCATTATATCAAATAGAAATTTTTCCATACCATGTGCGTAGGGTTGCCAGATTTTTAGAGAAAAAAGGAACTACGATTATTAGGGAAGAAAAGGAAGATATACGGTATTGAAATTTTACGTATAACAAACATAAATGGTTTCGCATCGTAATCTATATCTATTTATATCTATATAAATCAAAATGAAAGTGACTATTTTTGTGATTTAATAACTCTTGAACCGATCTGGATTAAATTTTCAACAAAGATGAGGTTCGGGCCTGCGATGGTCACTTTTACGCTACAACTTAGGAGAGGGGTGAGGAAGATAGATAAAAAATGATCGAAAATGACCGATGTTAGTGTCGAATCCATAGTTTTCGAGATTGCTGAGATGAACAGTGATACTTCCAATGCCGTTTAAATCCAAATTCAGCCCCATAACTCGGAAGAGGGAGAGAGATATAAAAATGATCGAGATCAGAGAGCGCTTTAATAATAGTAAAACGTGATTGACTAAGAACATAGTACTAATTTTTGTTACTTTAATGCGAATCGGATAATTGATGTTAGTGCAGAATAAGTTTGACTGAGAACTGGAAATTTCATTAAAAACAGTTGCGACACATGAAGAAAAAATATAATACAAATCCTGGTAGGAGATCATGTGGCTCGGATGTCACGTTAAGACATAGGTTCTAGTCTCAAATAGCCGCTGTGCTGAAAGAGACACTACACTCAAATCCAACCAACCAAATATATCACACATTTTTTTCTTTTAACAGCATTTGAATTAATTGAATCTCTTACCAGCGCATATCCGTTTATATACGCTCTAAAATATTTGGTCGATATTTTTCTATATTGCGATATTTTAATATTCTTCGATATATATATATATATCTCGATATTTTTTTAATGATTTGATATTTGATATTTCCATACTTTGATACTTATCCATATTTCGATGTTTCGATATATTTGACAATACGACCAAGTTTCGATATTTTATCAAACGAATTATCTATTTCATTGTTTTTGAACATCTCGACAGTTTGATGTTCTGATATTGAATTTTTGGTATATTTCATATATTCGATATATAGATCAAATTTTGGGATTTTATCGATACAACGTTTTGATATCTAATTGTGGATATAGCATGGGCATACTTTGTCATAGAATCTTAGAAGTTTCGATGATATGAATGGATGTTTCGACTACACATAACTACGGGTAGTCGGCTAATGGCACAGTGTATAGTGGTGCTCACCCCTCTGTAGCTGTTTCGAAGCGTGAAATGTAGGTCTGAGCCTTACTCATATCTAGGGCCCAATACTACGAATCATCGTTCAAAAGGCGGAAGTTGACTAGATTAAATCAGGTAGCGATAAAGTAATTTAGCATTAAATGCAATAAAATTTGCAAAATATATTAAAACTGCAAGATAACTGCACTTAAACTTTAAACTAGAGTTTTGCAATTTTTAGAGATATAATGGTAGTAGCTGCTCTTTATTTCTTAACTGTTAGAAGGCAAACTTGTAATGCTGTTCGTGCAATAATAATAATAATAATAATAATAATAATAATAATAATAATAATAATAATAATAATAATAATAATAATAATAATAATAATAATAATAATAATAATAATAATAACACGACGACTGTCGGATAATGTCGCTAAGTCGAGCGATATTTCTCTGCTACTTTATTATTAAGATATTGTATGCGAAATACCAAAGTTATGTTATCACACAACAGAAACTTTTGAAGCTGTATGTATAACAGAAATTGAAAAAGCTATCAGATAAGATGTAGGAATTGTTGGCGATGGGAACATGAAGAATGCAAAGACACTTCTAATATCACGATCCAACATTTCCATTTCGGACCAAATTTTTTCCTTATTTTCATCTACATACATGAATATTAATAAATATGGGTATGAAAAATATGTTTTCTCTGTGGTACAGTCCGCAGCAAAAAAAAAAGAAAAAAAGCAACTTGGAAATGAGCATGTAAGTTTATTGTGAAACTACGCCTAACAGCGCAGGGAATCAACATAACGTCTAAGTGGTATGAATCACGCCAGGAGAAACCTCGGCGTCCTCCCCTGCACACTTATTTTGGAGCAAAAGACTTCGTGGTATCACAATAAACTTACATGCTCATGTTGCAGGCTTTTTTGCTGCGGACTGTACAAGAATTTGTATTACGAAGGTCACTAAGCGCCATTACCCTACCGGTAGGGCAAGTGCATTGAAACATATATTGTTACATTTTCCCGTTTCTAGGAATAATTAACAATGACAGCGAACAAAGTAATACCCGATGATACAGGCCTGTATCCAGGGGGGTCTAAGGGGGGCCGGCCCCCTACATTTTCCCTGGCCCCCCTAAAATTTTCATGGTAGGCTTGCAAATGAACTATAATACGATGATAAACTATATATAGTATGATTGGATCGGGCCCCCCTAACTTCAGCCGGGCCCCCCTAACTTCAGCCGGGCCCCCCTAACTTCAGCCGGCCCCCCCCCCTAACTTCAGCCGGGCCCCCCTACATTTTGGGGCTGGCTACCGGCCTGCAAAGATATATAGGCCTACTAGAAGCATTGGTATTTCTAATACACCTTTTGTTTTCGTACTGCTCAGTACAGTTTTTGAGATTTTTCCATTTCTCTTAAGTTGTCACTATTCCCCCATTTCCCCCTAAAATGACAGCTGGAAAGATACAGTTCTTTATGGCTTGTAAAATAACGGAGTTTAGTCCATAGTTACGTTGAATGCAGGACATTCCAAGAAATTTTCAATACTTGTATTGGGTGAAAACAAGTACTAAGGTTCAACATACACATATAAACTCTGAGCACGCCGAATAGAATAGAACACGAGATCAAACTCACCGAAAGCAGGTGTATTAACTATTCAACTATAGAATATACTGTATGAGGCCTTTAGTAATGCAGTCTTGTGTTTAAGATAATGCAAAGTAGATAATTATCAGCGAATGTGAAGAATACATTGAGGTCATTCTTTGAAATTATGCAATTTCTAGTGTGGACAAGAGGTTTAACCGGTGTTGAAAATAAACATGAAGTGCACTTTTCCTTTCTTTACACCAACTTTTTGTTTCAACACTTACGTAAGGTTATAAAACTACATATTATCCTTACAAAAAGGTTTGTCCTGCTTAGAAAGAGAGAGAAGAAATGTATTTTTAATACTGTTAGACACAACCAAAATTTCTTTCAATTGTGCAAGTGTATCCCATTCAACATGTCGTGTTATAAGTCATTAAAAATTTGATGATACACTCAGAAACAATTTTACGCAATTTAAACTACTTTGCCCTCTTTTATATTTGTTAAGTCGTTGTTCATTTAACATTAACTTTCATTTAACGCTCTAGAATATATGCGCATTTCTCATTAGGTTTTTTTTACGCTACTGACATGAGGTCTAAAGTTTTTATACTGTGTTTTTTATTGCTTAGTTCCAATGTTTAAATTACATTGTGCTTAAACATGGAATAAAAGTACTTGAGGATTTTTGTAATTTCATCCTCTATTTAAAACTACTCTTGTCGTATTAATAAACAGAAACTCACGTTCATATTCAGGATTATTAGTATCCGCGTTGAAGTAAAGGTAGGTAATCAGCCAGCGAACGTAGTTATAAATTGATATGTAAACCCCAGGCGAGCACCCAGTTCTTCTTTTATTTGCTAAGAGGCAGGCCCATATCCACGGAGGGGCAAGGGTAGGCCGCCCCCTCTAAATTTTCACTGCTCCCACTAAAATTTTCACGGTAGGCTTGCAAATGAACTATAATATGGATGGGTCGCCCCCCGCGTTTTTTTTGTGTGCAAATTTTCATCGGATTAACGGTTTTTAATGTAAATTTTCATTGGGTGTAACGATTTTTAGTGTAATTTTTTATTGTATGTAACGACTTTCAGTGTAAATTTTCATTGAATGTAACGGTTTTATGTAAATTTTCATTGGATGTAACGGCTTCTAGTGTAAATTTTCACTGGATGTAACGGCTTCTAGTGAAATTTTAATCGGATGTAACGGATTTTAGTGTATTTTTTATCGGATGTAGCTGTGTTTAGTATAAAGTTTCATTGGATGTTTGGGCTGGCTACCGGCCTTCTAAAAGGTCCAACGTTTAGAGAGGTCTAATATTACAAGCCACTACGTTTGTGTAGTATTGAATGGGTTTTATTGTGCACCCGAAAAGACGATATGTAATTATAAAATACTTCTACCTATATTTTCAGAAACAATGATAGAAGTAGACTGTTTTTTCTTAGAGGAGTACAGATAAATTGTAAGATCAAAGCTACATCAATTATATCTCTGTTAAACAAGTATAGTTTTATTGAGAAAATGTACAAATGTATGTTGAATTAGGAAGTTTTGGGTGCTCCCCTGGTAAATTCACTGAAAGTTTCGCGTTAAACGAAATAACTGTTTCGTAAACGTCTACTTCTTTTTCTTTTATCACAGATCAAATTATGACCACTTGCTAATTTGGTATTTCTTCTAAAATGTTATATTTTGTTCACCAATCGTAAATATCATTAATGATCCATGGTGCCGGTAACGATTGCATCTGATTCAAGCTCCGACGTAGTTGGAAATCCTCTTTAATGATATGGCCCCATCCTTAATAACCTTGATGTTGTATAACAACGTAAACAAAGAAGCAGTTATTCAATCAATTACGATGCTAATGGTAAAATTACGAGAGTTTGCTTATGGTTTCTGTGCTTTTATTTTCTTATTGCTCATGCTCTTGTCATTTCTTCTACACCTTACATTACGACATTACCATCAACCAATTCACATACATACGTAATTAATATTCGTAAATTGTAACTTAGAATTAGGAATTAGATTTCTGGGCTTTTGGCATCTATGGCCGTGTTAGCCCGTCACTAGAATTAGGATTAGGAATTAGATTTCTGGGCTTTCGGCATTTATGGCCATATTAGCCCGTCACCAGGATTAGGATTATGAATTAGATTTCTGGGCTTTTGGGCATTTATGGCCATATTAGCCCGTCACTAGGATTAGGATTAGGAATTAGATTTCTGGGCTTTCGGCATCTATGACCATATTAGTCCGTCACTAGGATTAGGATTAGGAATTAGATTTCTGGGCTTTCGGCATCTATGACCATGTTAGCCCGTCACTAGGATTAGGATTGGGAATTAGATTTCTGGGCTTTTGACATCCATGGCCATGTTAGCCCGTCACGTATGAGGGATGACGTACCTCGGCAATCACACTCTCCGAGGAAAGGGAAGGAAGAAAGCGTCTTGGGACCTATATATTAGCTAACATCCCGGCATTTGTCTGGTGTGAATAAGGAAAACCCAGGAAAACCTCATTCAGGATGACTGGCCTGAAAAAGCTTTTCCACTTTTTCCAGCGAGTGTCCCCACCCGGGAATCGAACCCGGGACCAATAGCACCAAAGGCGAGAGTGCGTTAGGGCAGACTCGCAAATTGTGGCAATCAGTACGTCTATTCGATAATTGTGTTGGTGAAAAGACGCCAAAAGGGGAGAAAAAATCTGTATCCGTGTACAAAATAAATTTGATTTTGACAAAAGGTTTACTTTATTTATAAGTTCATGAGTTCATGAGTTATGAGTTCCTAGATCTCCCAATTTGGAAACTTCAAAATTTTGTTAATTTAGTTAGAAGCTTTCTTACAGAGGTAATTACCCAATTAACCCTAAGAGTTGAGTGAACTAGTATTGTCGACGAGACATGTAAAATTTCTGGTCTGGTCTCGTTTCTCGTCTCGCAAATGACGAGATTTCTCATTTCTTGTCTCGTTTCGAATTTAAGAATTTACTCCTCGTTTTATGGATAATACTGTAGGGCTATGACCAGAGCAATACAGTAGATCGATATACATTTCCTGTAAATTGTCCTAATATTAATAATTTGTGGTTCTTACCTTTTCGGTGGTCTAATAACTAGCAGGCGTGCCTTTGGAGCAAGAGATCCCGTGCTCGATTCTAGGTTGTATATTTCGATGCATTGCTCTCGACTGATCGATATTTTCAAATCAAGAGATATTGATATCAAAAGATATGGTTGATCGATAAGTCGAAAAATAATGATATCAAAAGATATGACTGATCGATAAGTCGATAAATATTGATGTCAAAAGATATGACTAATCGATAAGTCAACAAATATTAATATCAAAAGATATGACTAATAGATAAGTCAAGAAATATTGATATCAAAAGATATGACTGATCGATAAGTCAAGAAATATTAATATCAAAAGATATGACAGATCCATAAGTCGACAAATATTAATATCAAAAGATATGAGTGATCGATAAGTCAAGAAATATTAATATCAAAATATATGACAGATCCATAAGTCGACAAATATTGATGTCAAAGGATGTGACTAATCGATAAGTCAAGAAATATTGATATCAAAAGATATGACAGATCCATAAGTCGACAAATATTGATATCAAAAGATATGACCGATCGATAAGTCGACAAACATTGATATCAAAAGATATGACCGATCAATAAGTCGACAAATATTGATGTCAAAAGATATGACAGATCCATAAGTCGACAAATATTGATATCAAAAGATATGAGTGATCGATAAGTCAACAAATATTGATATCAAAAGATATGACCGATCGATAAGTCGACAAATATTGATGTCAAAGGATGTGACTAATCGATAAGTTAACAAATATTGATATCAAAAGATATGATTAACCGATAAGTCAATAAATATTGATATCAAAGATATGTTTGAAAGATAAGTCAACAAATATTGATATCAAAAGATATGTCTAATCGATACGATAGCTTGACAAATATTGATATCAAAAGATATGACGGATCAATAAATCGACATATATTGATATCAAAAGATATGACTGATCATTTAGTCGTCAAATATTGGTATCACAAGGTATGACTGATCATTTAGTCGACAAATATTGGTACCAAAAGATATGACTAATCATTTAGTCGACAAATATTGATGTTAAAAGATATGACTGATCATTTAGTCGACAAGTATTGATATCAAAATATATTACTGATCGATAAGTCGATATTTATTTTTTATATCTTTTTATATCATGATATTCGATATATTATACGATAATTGATATTTTTCAATGTATCGATCAATTGGTATTTGGTCGATATCGGTTATTTTTATCCAGAACAAAATATTTAGATCCTACTTTAAGCTGTTTGTTTCTTCTTATATAGCATACCAATCAGTGTTTAAATACTAAAACAAATGACAAATTATCTTAAAAATATATTTGTCTTTGTATCCTTGTAACTTTTGTGCAAATGTGGAAGTAGTGACCTCATTTTGATGATGGTACATATGATCTTTTTTCTTTTAGCTTTTGTTTTTTGCTACAATTTTAATGAATGTGGGACTTACTATTTTAAAAAAAAATATTTAAAAAGATAAAAGAAGATTATATGGTTTACACATAACATTTATATAGTAAAATTACATCGAATCCTTGTCAAATATCTTGTATTGTCGTTGCAAAATTATAATGACACTATTAGTAGAATGTGCTTAGGTGTTAAAATAATGATCAATTATAGTTGATTTTACATCAGCCGTATTCTCTGTGATATGCATCAAATTAATATAAAAACAGCATCATGATGACACACTTCTCAGTTTTCTTCTGTACCTTTAGTAATTTTCTTTTTAAAGTTCAGGAACATTTTTAAGACATATTTGTCACTATTAATTATGTAGTGTAATTTTTGGCGTTGTCGAGTCGTCTTACGTTGTCCAAAAATATGGCTTCTATTTAATCATGATATCAATTGTATTTCCGCCCCTCCCCTTCCAAAAGTCCTTGCTAGTATAGCGGCTTTAGCAAGCACTCAATTTTTTTAAACAGAAGACAATGCAACATTCAGGATAATTGATACAAGATTCAAATCTACTACTCTTTGGTGGCCAACTGATTAACAAGGAATAGTATCTCGCAAATACTGGCTATTTCACTAAATACCGGTATTTCACTAAATACTGGCTATTTCACTAAATACCGGTATTTCACTACATACAGGTATTTCACTAAATACTGGTTATTTCACTAAATACTGGCTATTTCACTAAATACCTTGATTTCACTAAATACTGGCTATTTCACTAAATACCGGTAATATCTTAAAACAGTAGCTAGGGATGCGCCCGAGATAAGATTTGAGGCTGTCTCGTCTCGAAAATGTGCTGTAAAAGCGATGTCTCGACTCGAAAAATGTATATTTCTCTATTGGAAGAGCTGTGTCTTGACTCGAATTTTGTCAGGAAAATTCTGTCTCGACTCGTCTCGTGCGCATCCCTAACAGTAGCTAGAGTTAATTAAGTTCTGGAAAGAAATTGCAACGTCATTATTTCACTTAAAAAAAAAAGTTTCTGAAAGAAATATGAAAAAAAAGTGAATGAATGAACACTTCTCGAAAAGTATCAGACATAGTGATTTCGTTTTGCAATCACTATGTCCCGGGTTCAAGTCCAGCTTCCAACCATCCTGACTGAGGTTTTTATCCCAAGGCTTTTCATCCATCACACCAATCGAATACCTGTGTGGTGCCTTTAAATATATTCAACACGTTATGCCTTATAACATTGGATGTAAAAATAGAGTTCCTAGACGTTCCAGTTTAGCCAGGACAGTTCCAGATTTACATTATTTTTCTCTTGGTTCTAAAATCCACATGTCCCAGTTTTTCTGCAAAACACGTTAATATCATTCGTGCGATATTTTAAAAAATAATGCTTTTATTAGTAATCGATAATCAAATAGAAGGAATAATATAATCTGTATCACTTATGTTAGTAAATATTGACCTATATTATTTATTAATTCTCATATTCCAGCAAATACCAAATACATAATTATAACTATACTGGAAATTTTCCCAAGATGTTCCGACTTTTAGTGTAAATTTTCATCGGATTAACGGTTTTTAGGGTAAATTTTCATTGGATGTAACGATTTTTAGTATAATTTTTATTGCCTGTAACGGCTTTCAGTGTAAATTTTCATTGAATGTAACGGTTTCGTGTAAATTTTCATTGGATGCAACGGCTTCTAGTGAAATTTTAATCGGATGTAACGAATTTTAGTGTATATATTTTTTTTAATCAGATGTAGCTGTTTTTAGTATAAAATTTCATTGGATATAACGAATTTTTTGTCTGAAAATCCGTGAGCCCTATATAGGTCTACCAAACATCGCTGCCGACATATAATGAAACTAGGAGCGTCATTTGCGGAGGGCAGGGGGAAATTTCCACCCCATAATTTGAGAAAAACATGTTTTATTTAAAAAAAAAAAAAACTGTGAACTAATGTACTAATAAAAAGCGTGAAACTTCGCTTTTCGGTGGAAAGTTGATGAGCGCTAACTAAATAAGAATTTCCAACAATTTCATGCAGGTGGTCCAATGAATCTTAATTTGGAAAGTCTAGCAATTACTAATATGGAAAATAATTGTTCATAATGATTTCTCATAGTTGGCCCAACGTGGGCAAAGAGGTAGCATTCAGTCGCCGATGCGACTATTTTCCAACGATGTCGACCACCATTTGTTGTTAACTCATTTATATATAACCTAACTATTCCACTTCGGCTGACCGACTTACTTCCAAATATTTCTTTCCATGTTCGTTGTTAAATGTTTCCAGGACAAAATGACTTTGCATCTAAATCTTTGTTAGTAAATAAATATTTAATTCATGTACTTACCTAATGCAACAAAGACTGTCAAGAGAATTGAACCGAAGAAGACGCTATACTGCATGTTGTCAAACGATCAGATTTCACTCATAACACCAAGATTTAAAAAAAAAAAAAAAAAAAACTATAAAAATAACAACAAACTGACAAATAATCACTGAATAGTTGAAATCAATGTCCGCGAAATTGGCCGGTCATCGACAAGTCAACCGCGAGAAGCAATCTCGTGTGGTTTGTGGATGATCAGGTTTGTCCACGCGCACACTACTCTACAAGTTCACTGCTCACGACTTCGATCAGCCACAATCCACGGCCTTGTCAACAATACTCCAGGCAGCACCACGGCACACAACAAAACTCTTTGGCCAAGCAATGACGGATCCCCCTGTTTACAACCACTTCTCCTCCGACGAAGCATATCATTGGTTTTTGAGTCTTCCAGCAAAGCTACAGATGTTGATGACGTCGAAAACGACTGCGCGCGGGGGGAGTAATTACATCACTTCAGCACCAATGAAGTGAAAAATAAGTTATTCTTCATTTTATTTTCCTTTTTTATATTTCCGATTTCTTGCTCTTTCTCTTTCGACAGTTGAAAATGCAAGTGAATGGCTTCTGTTGTAATTCTTAGCGGCACGGCAGAGTGAAAGTTTCACTGCGCTTGGAGAGCGAAGGAGCGATTGCTTTTGCTTCCAGCACTCTTGTATATGTGACTTGTGTCTGTATATACGTATTGCGTTCCGCACTGCGCCTTTCCATTTCGATTTACCGTAATCCATATGTTTCCGCGTGTGTGTGTGTATGTTTTGTGTTGGCTGGTTGGTTTGTCTGCATGCAGATGTAGTATATAGACAGTAGAAGGCGTGTAGTACAGAACAACACCCTTTAGTGAATCCTCACGCTTCTCAGCACACGTAACAGAACTTTGTAATTTCGTGTGTCCTCCCATTCAGACGTGATTGCTGATTTCCTCAGGGGGACTTTCAATATACCGAAGGAGTAAGGTTACATTTCCAAAGCAAAATGTAAGGACACTTCGTGCAGGTAATGGGGAAAAGGGCGAGAAATGTGCCAGCAGTTCTTTTTCCGATAAGTGAAGACTGTATTACATTTAGTCAGTGGCATATTTGGGGGGTTTACTGGCTTAAGCCCCCCGAGATCTTACTATAGTAAAGTAAATGAAATATCTTGCAGAATTTTCACATTTCCAGGCGAATCCCCCCTCCCCCGAAAGTTAGAAAAGCCCCAACGGAACAAAATCGTAAATACGCCACTGCATTTAGTGTTTCTTTTAGAAAAAATGTTCCGGGAGTCACACTTTTGGTCACATTATTTTTACATGGCACTATTCTATTTATTATTATATTATAAACGTATTATTTTGGCCCGTCAGAGCTCCGGGGGCATTGTCCCGCCTGGAAGAAGCACTGATTACATTTATCTAATTGATAAAAGGAAATTGAGAAAAAATTAAATGTCATAGGCCTTATATCACATATAATTTAAAAAGTTAAATGAAATATTTCAGTTTAACGTCCTACGATTATGCCCTTTAGGCTAAGGGAGACGATGATTAAAGCAAATTAATGATGATGGAATAAATGGGAAGGTGGGAGGAAACGGGAGTATCCCGAGAAAACCCACCAACACAATGTTATCCACCTCACATATATAACAGAAATATGTCCAATTAAATAGTATGTATCCTATGTATAGGCCTGTATGTTACGTAGTTGCCTGCCGCTGTTAAGGGTTTCCTCTATATAACAACCCTGAATCTAAATTTCCAGTGGCGTACATAGGTTTTCATCAGCTGGTGTTCAAGTTCCCAAGTTTATATCGTTTCAGAATTTTTATATGCATATCTTTATATTATAAGTGTTTATTTTTGTATAATATTTTGTTGACGGGAGGTTAAAACCCGGAAACTCCTTTTTGTGCACCATTGAAATTACAATGATAATCATAGCCATCACCGCCATCAATAAACATGAAAGTCAGAACATTTTAAAGTTCCGACAGAACCTCGTCGGGATGCGGGAAATTTGTTCCGAAATCGGGACTGTCTCGACAAAAATAGGAACGGATGGTAACACTCCGAAGGGGGTGAAAATAGTACTGTGAACATAATAGTAGCCTATCTTGAGCATTGACTCAGTGATAGAGCGCCCATTTCTGGTGCGTGGGGTTCTTGATTTGATTCCCAGCTCGTTCCAAGTGAACTTTATGGAGAATGAACACCATGAGTCTACCCTTTTCTCCCACTTTATTCATTTCATAATTTCATTCATTATTATATCATCACCATCTTCCTTAGCCTCGGTGCATGATTGTTAAACTAAACATTTCATTTCACACTGACCATAAACAGAGATGTGGCTCTGGAAAGAAGGATTGCTCTTTCAGGGCTACCTCCTGAAATTATTACTGCTTCCATTCCCGTAACGATTCATCTCAAAGTCATATATAAGGTAAGGTGGGTGTTTAAAGTGGTGTTACCTACGAGATTAGATTTGAAGCTGTTTTGCCTCGAAGAGATCTAGTAAAAGTTGTTTGACGTCTCGAAACCCATTGAAAAAGGTCTGCCTCGCCTCGTATTACGTGATGAAATTTTTTTGTTGTCTCGCCTTGTATGGCAACAGTAGCATAAAAGTTATCTCGTTTGGCTTAGTTGTGTACTCGAGCAGTGATGGAATGGGTCACTGAGTTACTTAAGTCTCGACTTTTCTTCGAGTCATCAGGCTCTGGATCTTTGAGGCCCAGGCAAACTCGGTGAACTGATCCGGCAAACCAGAAGCAGCCGAGATCTCAGATCTATAGTATTGCCTTAGAATTTTATAGTTGATTGATGATGTTCACTACTCGAGGTCGAATATACATTTGTTTGACTCTCGGTGTAATATTTGTTAATCAAAATACTATGCATTGAATATTTCATGTTTCCACAAATATAATTTCACGTTTATTCATTTTCCTATTTGTAGTCTTTGAACATAGCCTATACAAAAAGAGTGAACAAAACACTGTTTGGACTCAACGGTATATTTTGTTCTAAATTAAACTTTGATGATTCTTCATAACAGAAATATGTAGCTTATCTTTTCTCTGATTCTAATACGTTTGTATTCTGATGAACCTTGTAATTATCTTTCAGTGCAATGTTTGACACACACACACACACACACGGACTCAAACAACAAACAAGAAAGATATTTTGTTAATGAAAAGGCAATGAGAGAGGAGATATTTTTTTTTTTTTTTTAATTTTTAGAATTGCATTACCAGATAGATAGCTAAGCAGATACAAAAATGCCGGTTCAGTTGAATGATAGAAACTTAGTTACGCTTGCTTCAACTAAATGATCTTAAAAATGTGACCTTTTCCACTTAGAAGGCTAATAATTGTCAGGGTGATAGTAAAGGTGTAAATGGTAGCAGGTTTTTGTTACCGGAGTTAAAAATTTAAACTTTCACAGGTTAGTTTTATTGCTCATCAGTAAAAACATGAAAAATGGAAAGAGAAAATTAAAGGAGCAGCAGGAAGCTGTTATCAAACTACATATGAAAGAAATTTGAATGTAAACTTTAACCGAAATCGATATTGTATTCCGTATGGAATGAATATAAGAAATAGTAGGAAATAGTCTGGCTCGTGTTCATGAAGTTGTGACAATTCATTCAGACGATGAATGGAAAACCACAAAGTACAGAGCAATAACTGTATCCTATGTAGTTTTGTTTGTTGTGCTAGAAATTTTGCAGAGAAAAAGTTTAACTTTTTTTTATATGTAAGCTAATTTTACCTCAAGTATTCTTTGTGTACACAGGTTTAATCTTGTTAGAAAAGAATGTAGTTATTTTTGCAACATTGCTTTGAAAATTTTAACTTTGTCCTTCCAGAGAAATGTCTTGTTCGGCCGTCCTAATTTCACCTATGCCTAAGGATAGAGATACCTAACTTTTCAAGAAGACCTGAATAGCCAGTTTTTTTTTTTTTTTTTTTTTTTTTTTACATATAACTCGGGTGATGTTCAATATTTAGGTGAAACCTTTGTCATTTTTCAATGTAATCTTCGTTCATTTCCACACACCGTCGCGGTCTCCACTTTTCTGCAAAGCCATTTTGAAGAGTGTATTTGAGACATTGGTAAACGACATTTCCAAGGGAACTTCTGGGTGGAAAATGTCTGCTCCGCAAGGAATCATTGAGTTTGAAAAACAGACAGAAGTCACTGGGAGCAAGATCTGAGGAATAGAGTGGGTGTGGGAGAGATTCGACGTGTTTGTGCTGCAAAAAGTATTTACATGTGTTAAATGAAAATGACAGCCTTCCTGTAATACAACAATTCCGGAAATCCGATACAACTTGGTGTGACATCTGCTGGATAAGTGGAAGTTACGTTATTAATGTAATTCAAATGCTTAAAAAAATATCTATTTTTTTTTCCTGTGATCCTGTGGTTTCGGCACCGACATAACCTGGTGTATATACCGGATTAGTGAAAATCTAGATACTTTGAGTGAGAATCTACTACTTTTAAAATAATAGTTGTATTTAGTTTGTAATAAACAAAATAGTTTTAACATACATTTATAAAAATTAAATAATAGTGTTATTTAAAAAGCAATTCACAGGATACCAAAACAACACAATACGTAATCAAATACAGTTGAGTTCGTTCCTCTAGTCGCTGACTTAACTTAGATTTTGGGAGAAATGTTATTCTCACAATACTGTAATTTCTGTGGGTAGCAACACTGAACATTCTTCAGGTTCATATTTTCTGATGTAGAATAACAATATGTATGATTGTGGTAAGTTGCATTTCATTATTTCCTTCCACTTATGAATAAACAAGTAAAAGAAAAATGGTAAATTTTGTATTATTTTTAGTATGTCAGTATTTCGGCCGGATTTCGTTCGGATTTCGCCCGGGCAGACGTACCAAACTAATAAAACTTTTACGGTGTACATTTAAGGTAGAACACAATGCTATTTGAAATATTGAAAGTGATTGTTTCAGCCTTGCTTGGGTCATTTGAATGTCTCCGACGAACGCTTAGCTTCCTTTAACAGACACATTACTAATACCTAATGAAGTAGCTGAATGTATTTCTTATAAGAATACCTGCAGTTAATTTTAAAATGCAATACATAAAATTGAAATAAAGAATTAAAACTTATTATTTTAAAAGAAATAATAGTCTAAGTGTTCCTACAATAAGAGATCATTGTAAATATGTTACAAGCAATAAAACACTAATGGAGTTATTTTGTACTCTATTAATGTTTATGTTTAGATGTTTACTGTAATGCAAAACGACATTTTTTCCTAATTATAATGTTTTATCTTATATTAAATTATCAATATGACCTTGTTTCATGAACTGTGGTGTAAATTTTCCTGTTCATTAACTATAATTATTGTTTCACCTTGAATAAAAGATATTTAATGATACGTCGTAAAAAAAATGTTTGGTTCCATTTTAAAAGAAGCACAAAAAAGATCGTGTTTATACTTAGTGTAAAAAGGTGTTTTATGTTGTATTGGTGCATACTTCCTGGTCATTGAATCCAATATATTGCAATTAAGAGGAATATTTTTTGTCTTCCAAGCTGTGCGCCCGCGACACCTTGGCTGAAATATTTTATCTTACGAAATATATGCGCCGCGAAATATGTGTAAAGTTTCACTAATACTCGGCTATTTTACAAGGAACGGACATGAACGTGTCATCCGGACATCCGAATCAAACGTAGTCCGTTCGATAAACATAACAAAGATATGTTAATACGCAAAAAATTAGGTGCCATGGACAACGGAGTAAGTCTCTGCGGCTCATTAACCCTGTTAGTATAAAGAAAATCGTAGACTCGCAGTGAAATAGCTATTGCATCAACATTGTTCATTCTAAAGTCATGATTTGTAGTTCATTCTCTTCAGAATGAAACAAGCTTTCCAGAGCTGCTATGTTTGGGGTCCATAACGTAATTGAACAGGGAAAATTGGGAGAATGTCGGAAAAATTCCCTCCAGAAATCCCTCCCATCAACTTTGGACCCTGTGGAGTGGCCCCGGATAAAAGCACACAATTCAAATGTAACTAGAAAAATACTATAGGGGATAAGTGTACCTAGTTTTATATTGATAGACAGAATAGGTATGAGGGGAAAGCGTTTATTGGTATACAAGCTCTTCCTTCAGCTAGAATCCAAAGAGCAAGTATGGAGTAGAAGCACCCAGGATTACAACTGAAAAACAAATTCAAGATTCAAACATCCCCGAAAAAAAAAATGAAAATGAAAATTTTCAATTTAACGTCCCATGATTATGCCCGATAGGCTAAGATAGACAATGATAAAGCGGATGAATGATGATGAAAAAATTGGTGGAATTTTCACCAATAGATTGGTAAAAATTGAGTACGAGTTTTGACCTGACAAATTAATAATAAAGATTTCGTTAAAATTCAATTTCTTAAAAAAACGTTCGAATTTTCATATTGTTACAGAACAATATTTAATTTAAACTATGGAAATTTACTAACGCGAGGGCTACATCCTGTTAATGAAAACAAAAAAAAATATAGGGTTTACCCAAACGGAAGACCAATGACAAATTATATGAATACACGCACCACAAATTGACAACTTTTTATGGGAAAAACATGTTATGTTGAACATATTGTCTAGAAACGTCATCATTTAAAAGACTAGGAACTGACGTAATGATAACTTATTTATATTTTGTGTTCAGAGATCCGTCGACCAGCAACGCAATGTTTGCGTTTGTTGATACAGGATATTGCATGACCAAGATATATCACCTTATCTATATTTGGCATTCCGATAGCATCTTCGTAAAAGGATTTCCGCAACTAGTCTTACATGCTATTGTGTTATTTTGATTTATGTTGTCATATGAAACCACGTGGTTTTATAAGTACTATTAACGACACGGTTATTGTGCTGCCAAAATGTCTTGAGCCGTGGCAAAAATGCGAACTAAAGCTCACACCCTCACACACCCACGCGTTGAGCCAATAAGGGTTCAGCTGTTGCTAAGCGAGAGAAAGCAAGTGGAATTCCTTCAGCCGATAGCAGCGCTTGTAACGGAAGACTAGGGATCAAGTTAATGTGGTATATTTATAGAAAGACAAACAACCAAGGATGTTATAAAATAGAGGATCTGCCCATACGTATCTTCATCATATGAACTCAGTGAAGCTAAAAAAACAACCGAGCATCGTCTGAGCCAGCACGTCTGATTGGCTACTCTCGTTTCCGCCATGATTGTTGGCTCGAAACATTACGATCTTAGTGGCGCGGAGTGGGCAGAGTAGGTGTGGCGAAGCTGTGACGTATGGCTTCACGATTTTCTTGTATGGGCAGATCCTCTATTTTATAACATCCTTGCAAACAACAATATATATACAGGGTGACCCAATAAAACTTCCCACACTTTAAAGGCTAATATAGAAGAAAAAATATGGAAGATAGAAGATTGTTTACTGAAAAATACATAATTGTATTGAAAACAGTTTCTAATTGATCGTACTTTGTTCTGATTTATTCTATTCTTATATTCTCCCTAGGAAGTCCAACAATTGCAGAATATTTCCTTGCAGAACGTTCTGGGAACTGTAAAATAGACCGTCTCACAGCCTCGATATACCGAAGGGGAACATGTTGTTCCGAAGTTCTCGAACCAACACAAGATAGTGGTCCGATCAAGAATTTTTCCACTACGTAGCAAATTTTAAGCGAAAGCTCTTTGGACTGTAATCACAGAACTGCTTTTGTTTGAAAAAACATTTCGACTGTGTCCGCGCGATGAACTTCTAGCCAAACCATAAAGACGACTGAAAGCGGCAGGTGAGGTGAGCGGAAGCGATTACCTTCCCCCACTTCTCTTGGCTCTCCACTGAAAGTGCTACAGCCGATCAAAAAGTGGGTTTTATTGAGTGTTATCTACAATAATTGTATTGTCAATTTCTGTGTGATTTCAGCACACAATAGAACAGAGTTGTCAATACTATTTTATATTATATTTTTGAATAAACAAGTGCCTATCTCCTATACGTTTTGTTTTATTAATCTTTAAAATGTAGGAGATTTTATTGGATCCTGTACAATACGTTAGTTAGCAGTGTGATTTATTACATATACAGTAAATAAATAACATTTTTTCCCAGCAAAATAAACACTGTCAGCTATCACTGGCAACAAAACGACACATATTTTAACGCCACAATTTTTTATTTTTATTTTCTAGAAAGCTACACAGAAGAATTTATTCAGTGTAATCTATCGACAGGAACATGAAATGAAGTGAAATCTCTTAGTTTAACGTCCCACGATTATGCCCGTTAGGCTAAGGGAGACGATGATAAAGTAAATGAATGATGATGGAAGAATTGGTGGAATGAGACTGTGGGAGGAAAAGGAAGTACCCGGAGTAAACTTACGGACACGATTGTTGTCCATCACAAACTTACTCGGCCAGAGATCGAACCAGGGCACCCCAGTCACCAGAGGCAAGCGCACTACCACTGAGCCACCGTGCCTCCTTACACAAGGATAAAGGATACGGGACTTCAAGATATAAAACAAGTATTTTCAGGATTGTTAAAATATTTAGGCGAATCTAAGGATTTCGCAAAAGAAGTTAACGTATTACATAAAGTGTTCATGTTGATGGAAAGATTAGCGTTTGAATCATACTTTTATGAAGGCATCGACGGTAAATTAAATTTAGACAAAGGAAGTCTAAATAGGCAATGGGATCATGTAGTATGTAATTGGAAAATATGTTTGATCAAGTTCCTCAAAATAATTTTAACCAAGATACACGAAAGAAAAGTAACAGACCAGGGACAACAAGATTATTACAATTTCTAAGTATGTAAATACTGGATATTTTTAAAGATTGCAAATAACGGTCACTCTTTTCTCATTTTTTTTTTCAATGTGTTAAAGTTAGGTTGCCACTTTTTAATAAGCCTAAATTAGGACACACTTATCGAACATGTGCAGAACGCTGGTTCGTCATATCCAAATTTGTACGTGGGACAACTTATTAAGAATAATAGAAGTACATAAAGGGTGATCCATAAAAAACGCAACTTTTGACTACTAACCACAAAGACAACAGATGAAAATTCGTGTAACATTCAGTGCTGCCAAGTTACTAGAACAGAAATGGCGGGCATTTCAAAAGTTGCGTTCTTTATGGGACACCACTAGATCAGAAATGGTGGACATTTCAAAAGTTGCGTTCTTTATGGGACACCACTAGAACAGAAATGGTGGGCATTTCAAAAGTTGCGTTCTTTATGGGACACCACTAGAACAGAAATGGTGGGCAATACCAAAGTTGCGTTCTTTATAGGACACCACTAGAACAGAAATGGTGGGCATTTCAAATGTTGCGTTCTTTATGGGACACCACTAGATCAGAAATGGTGGACATTTCAAAAGTTGCGTTCTTTATGGGACACCACTAGAACAGAAATGGTGGGCATTTCAAAAGTTGCGTTCTTTATGGGACACCACTAGATCAGAAATGGTGGACATTTCAAAAGTTGCGTTCTTTATGGGACACCACTAGAACAGAAATGGCGGGCATTTCAAAAGTTGAGTTCTTTATGGGACACCACTAGATCAGAAATGGTGGACATTTCAAAAGTTGCGTTCTTTATGGGACACCACTAGAACAGAAATGGCGGGCATTTCAAAAGTTGCGTTCTTTATGGGACACCACTAGATCAGAAATGGTGGACATTTCAAAAGTTGCGTTCTTTATGGGACACCACTAGAACAGAAATGGCGGGCATTTCAAAAGTTGCGTTCTTTATGGGACACCACTAGATCAGAAATGGTGGACATTTCAAAAGTTGCGTTCTTTATGGGACACCACTAGAACAGAAATGGCGGGCATTTCAAAAGTTGCGTTCTTTATGGGACACCACTAGATCAGAAATGGTGGACATTTCAAAAGTTGCGTTCTTTATGGGACACCACTAGAACAGAAATGGTGGGCATTTCAAAAGTTGCGTTCTTTATGGGACACCACTAGAACAGAAATGGTGGGCATTTCAAAAGTTGCGTTCTTTATAGGACACCACTAGAACAGAAATGGTGGGCATTTCAAAAGTTGCGTTCTTTATAGGACACCACTAGAACAGAAATGGCGGGCATTTCAAAAGTTGCGTTCTTTATGGGACATCACTAGAACAGAAATGGTGGGCATTTCAAATGTTGGGTTCTTTATGAGACACCACTAGAACAGAAATGGCGGGCATTTCAAAAGTTGCGTTCTTTATGGGACATCACTAGAACAGAAATGGTGGACATTTCAAAAGTTGCGTTCTTTATGGAACACCACTAGAACAGAAATGGTGGGCATTTCAAAAGTTGCATTCTTTATGGAACACCACTAGAACAGAAATGGTGGGCATTTCAAAAGTTGCGTTCTTTATGGGACATACTTTACATTCATGATTGAAAAGTTAAAGCGACAACACATGAAACAGAAAACTTGTAGTTGTCGGTTGACGGTTGAACAGAACTTTGAAACCATTGAACAGATTAAAGAATAACATCATTGATTGATTTCATTGCTCCCAACACGCACACATACACACACACAAAAAAATAGCAATAGAAACTATCTCGATAATCGTAGATACACATCGAGAGTCGAAATTTACAAAATCAATAAAAATTTCTATTGCATACATTGTAAATGTTTTAGATAATTTGACGTTCAGTCATATACTGCGTCCGGGAATTTTTAAGTCTCTTACTGTCAATTCCCGGAAGTCCAAGATGTCCCCAGATGTGACTTTTGAGAAACAGCGTGTACCCATGTCCCAACTGTGCTTTTCTACTTCTAATCCTAATGTGTCCTCTGCGATATGCTGTCGTTCCATTTGTTGAACTTCCTCGTCGAGACCATCGTCCGAAATAAGACGATTACCAAAAGTTTTATGTAAAAGAAGAAGAAGAAGAAGAAGAAGCTGTCAGGCATAACAATTTAACTTAAGGAAGCAACTTTTGTCCACTTGGTGACGTAGAAGACAACACTTGTCCAAGAACATTATGAACAGCCTCAGCAATCCAACAAAATTTTGTAACAAGCGGGAAATTTTCGCCTCAGCCGTAGTCAATTGCTTGCACTTACCTTTCAGTGTAGGGATTAAAACTGTAAATCCTCTTTCTTCCAAATGTTCAGTTGTATCCTGGAAATTGTGATTCACACAATAAATACCACCTTGTGCCATGAGAACCGCTAGCCCGTTTGGATTCTGAAACACACATTTTACTATTGCTGCGTCATTTGTGATTGCAGTATATGGCGCCAGCACATCTACAATAACAGTCGTAGTATAAATAGTAAATGACTTACATATAGGCTTTTCTTGTCCAGGGTACGATTTTCATTCATACTCATTATTCGACCTCTTGCCGTGTCGAATATATCTTTCACCAAACATTAGTACCAAATTGTCGACAGTATTGTGAAGTTTCGTTGCCACAAGAGCTTTTTCAATTGTTATGAGCTCTTCTTGCGAACAGGTGCTGATTCCAAACTTATACGGTAAAATGACTTTTTTCAAAGGACGTCATGACAAATGGATACATATCCGAAACTTACTCTCCCTTATCCAGCCCTTGAACAGTAGCACTAACACTATTCGAATTTCCAGTGCGCAGTTTAAACAACAACGTAACAAGTAGTTAAATTGCAGTTTGATTATCAGCGACACTAGCACTCTCATGCGATTTCTGGAATAGGCACGATTATGAGAGTTATACTGTCATGTAGAGCCATTCATGACGAGTCAGAAATTCAAACTCGACCATCTTTGACTTCTGACAGTATTCGTCCCGATCAAAACATTTAGGGCATAACGTGGATTGTATATCTTCAAGGTGTGACTGACTTTGGTTTTCCTCATTTTACACCAAGTTGTACCGCGAGTATCAAACCATGGTCAAAATATATTATAGGTGGGTTGATGCTGCTTCTATGGTAGAAAACAGAAGGTGGTCACTCAAACATAAGCAAAAATATTTGAATTCAAATATTTTCGACGTGCTTTTCGTGCTGAAGGGCGAAATACAATGTTTCTTTTTTCAATAAGGCCCATCAAGCAAAGTATATTCATATTTTGTTTCATCCTCCTAACTTAAGTCATTTTTGAGATATGAACAATTTTTTATTTTCGAATTTTCAACAATAACTTCGAAATTCGAAGAAATTTGAAGTTGATTTTCTGGCCAAAGTTATCTTTGTATATGAGGTGCCTTTGGTATAAATATCTGTTCGTGTAAGAGCACTTTTCACCGTCTTATCCGGCTATATCATTTATATAGATTCTAGAAAACAATTGTCAATTCCAGAAAACATTTTATTTTTTATTTTTTGACAATTCCCAAATTTAAGGGATGGTCCTATGTACCCTTTCCGAAATTTGAAAGAGTGCATCATGCTACCAATGTCCTGTGTAACAGAATAGTTCCTTCACTCTTCATATAACCAAATACGGTAATAAAGTCTCACCAAGGAAAATAAATTAGGTTAATAACCTGTGGAATTTGAACTTTTGGTATTTTTTACCCATAGAAAGGGACAAGCAGAACTAATCAGATTTACAGAAGTACATATTCTAGTACTAACTAACTAATTCTATGACTTGTGGAACCCAGAGGTTCAATGCCGCGTTCACAAAAGCTCTTCATCGAGTTCTATCCTTAGCCAACTGGATCCACTTTCTACTTTGTTTTCCTATTTCTGCGAGATCCATCTCAATATTGTCGTCCCATCTGCACCTAGGTCTTCTTAATGGCCATTTTCCGATTGGTCTTCCAGTTAACACTTTGAAAGTGTTCCTACCTTCTTCCATCCATATTGTAGTATTACAAAATATTTCACAATTTTTATTTTTGGACAATTCCTAATTTTAACGGGGGACCTAATGTACCAGTATTGCTCTTAAAATTTAAGAGGAGTGCATCAGTCTATCTTATGAAAGAGAACGAACCCTTGCACCTACCTACATAACCATATAACGTAATAACGCCTGATCAGAGGATAGAGCACAAAAAAAAAAAAATCTTGGGATTATTTTTAGCCATAGAAGAGAATGAAATGGACCAACCAAACTTACAGAGATACACACCCTGATCTTGTACTTACATACCAAATTTTTAGCTTCGGCAATTTCTAGAATTTAAAAAGTGGTCACATCTGCACAATGTTATGAAAATTTGCTATAGACAGCTACAAGTTTGCAAAATGTTATATGACGTACAGACGTAAGCGCCATTTTTTTTTTAAAAGAAGATATTTCAACTGGGGACTCATCAAACCTTACTCTATCATCTGACGAAGTGCCGTAATTCTATCTATATATATAAAAGAGAACGTACAAATCCTTTGTCCGCTCATCACGCTAATACGGCTGAACCAATTTCTTTTATTTTTGGGGGGTTATTAGGATTTGGACCCTAGATGGTTTTTATCATATCACTTTAATTTTCAATTACCAGTGTCTTGAGATAATTGACCATTCAGGTGTCCATTACGTACAAATCCTTTGTTAGTTCATCATAGGTATAAAAATAAACGTATTTATATGCAACCCGCATGACCGTGTCACTCGGCGGGTTAACATAAATGACAGGCGTTATAATGGTTTTTATCATATCACTTGAAAGCGAAAAAGTAAAAATTATCTAAGTAACAAAGTTTATTGCGTTCGGGGGTGACCGCAGCGAAGCGGGGCGGGTTAACATAAATGACAGGCGATATAATGTTAACATTTACTGCAATCTTCTATGGTTTTTATCATATCACTTGAAAGCGAAAAAGTAAAAATTATCTAAGTAACAAAGTTTATTGCGTTCCGGGGTGACCGCAGCGAAGCGGGGTGAACGCTGCTAGTTTCTAATAGTTTTTCTCCAGTTGGAAATGTTAAACGACACTCTTGTATTGCGTATTATTTTACGTGGAGACGTAAGCGCCATTGTTGTCGCTTACGTCTTTCCGTCATGTAAAATATGTAACATAATTGGTAGTTACGTTTCCAGGTAATATATAATAAATGCTACTGAATTTGAGTTTTATTTAGTGACAATGCAGCTTTTATGCGACATCATTTGATGGTTGCTACTAAAATCTTTGTAAAGCCTATTTTGATTGTTCGGGACAATCAGCGGTTATAGTTTCACTATTATAGACAACAAATTCGGGAACACTTGCAGTCAGATAGAGCATTAACACATCTGCAGTATTTTAAAGAAAACCATACCAACGAACGTATTGAAAGAAGACAAGAACTCCGAAGGTAAGAACGAAAGCGAGTCAGTGGGGAGATGAAAATAAGAACGAAAGTATGATTGAAACTCAATATTAAACATGTGATTCTGCATTAGAACAATTCAAGTCAGAATCTATAGATGTCCTTCTCTGTGTTTTGAAGAAAATAGTAACAATGAACGTACTGAAATAAGAGAAGAAGAACTCTAAAGATAATGAAAGTGACAGTCAGTGGAGAGATAAAAGTAAGAACGAAAGTGAAGATTATTCTGAAGATAAAGAGGAAAGTGTTTAATTAGCAGATAGTGATGATTTGATCTTGACTCACTATACATACAGGAATGCCAATACTTAAACTCTAAAGTGAATATTCCAATACTTACCATCTGCAAATTTCGACAGCCTTGGCACATGCTGCAGATTTCTTTATCCCATGCCAATTGGAACGTTTACTAAGATGGGCTCCATACCACAAACAATCAATGAAAGTTGAATATTTTAAATACTATAAGAGTATTTTGGATGGTGTACGTATTAAATCTGTGAGAGAATTTGATTTTGACAAAAAAAAAAAAAAAAAAAAAAAAAAAAAGATTGGACGATGATCCAGGAAGTAATGGTGACCAAAGAGGACTTAGCAGGGATTTTGATAAAACGAGTCACCTCAGTTAACATTATGAGAAGCTATGGCTGAAAAGGAATACTTTGGTGCATTGAAACACACATTTCCACAACTTAATATATCTCCCCCACAAACATCGGTCGAGAAATTCAACGATTCAATGCGCCTGTGCGCCTGTCATCCATTTTTTTTTTTAAATCAAGACCTTTCACTGTTCAATGTTTCAGCATTTTTTATTTACAATTTTTCAAAACTATTAATAAAATTTGCGATACAGTTACTAAATAAGTGTTAAAGCTGAATTTGTACTTTGACCACGTAATCAAAACGTGTTATTTGTAGTTGTGTTAGTAATGTCAACTTTATTTTACATCAATTCTTAAATTCCTTTTTATCGGCAATTTGTACAAGTACCTAATAAACAAACAAATAAATAAATAAACTCAAAACATTATGAAAATCAACGTTAAAATAAGAAACTTCAGTCGTGCATTAATAGACATCGGACGGCCACTAGGTTAATGTGCTCGCTTTCTGATAGCGTGGTACGGGTTCAGTTCCCGCCCGAGCCTATTGAATAGAGTGGTTTAGAGCCCACTTTACCAAAAACTGTATATCCCGTCTAGTGATGGGCAGTGGGAATATTCCCGGTGGGAAGGAATTTAAAAAATGGGAATATTCCCGGGTTTTTCCCTGGCCTATAAATTCCCGGGAAGGAATTTAGCCTATTTCCATTTCTTTACTTTATCTTCCAAATTATAAGAACCATATGACTAATTACTTTATTTTAATATATTATGATTTACTTCTAGGTTTTAAAGAATTTGGAGGTTAAAAATTTTAAAATTATTTGACGGTACTTTATATAACTAATAATATGATTTTTTAAGTTCAATTTCCATTTGCACTAAAAAGTAGGGTAATTGTTTAGTATTGGAGGCCAAAACTAGCAAAAAGTAGGATGATTTACGGAAGAAATAAGTTGATAGTGATGTTCAAGTAGTCAAGAAAGTATCGAACATATTTTTTAAGGGCAGTAGGGGATTTATACAAAACGGAAAGGTAAGTGGAAGTGATTTATGTGAGAAAAGTAAGTGAATTGTTTGTAGAACAACGTGCCATGCGGGGCTCTAACCCGCCTTCATTCGCTAACGCTCGCTTTGCAATGCTGTCTGAATTTAATGTTGGTAACGTAATTTAACGTATGAAACCATAAAACTACCGCATCGGAATAGAACATCGCAAAAAAGTAGGTGCAAAAGCTGGCCCCCAATGCTAAAGAACAGCCAAAATTAGCAAAGTACTAATTTACAAATGGTGAAAAGGAACCATTTTGTAAAGTAATTTAGAATTATGTAGAAATAGAGATGAAATACTGTTAATAAACCCTGAACTAACATTAGTAGTAGACGTCGGTCTGTCTCCTCTCTCTGACTCGAATTTCTGAAGAGGTACTCGGACTTCTTTTACATGTGAATTAACGTATGGAATTTCGAGAAATAGGTAGAATGAAAGGTCGTGTATGGCAATGTTACGTGCTAAAATATAAAGATAAGTAAGTATCTTGCAAATTTTGTAAACATAAATATGTATTCGCAAATGTTGATAAATTGGTGAAACATGTATCTTTCAGCATTTACACAATCTAATTGGTTTATAACATTTATAAATTTAATGTATTTATAATATCAGTAATAGAGTCAAGTTGAGCAAATGCACTTACATATAAATTTAAACTGTTACTATATAATTTTTTCACACATATTTCATTGATAGAACATATTGTAAATAAATATACATTTATGCGTACTCTCTAAATATAATAAAGTGGTAATAAAGTAACATAGTACCGTTCAGAATATACATTTTAAAGAATCCTTTGTGGAGAACAGTAATAATATGCTGTGATATAAAAATTAATTCAACTTTGAAATCATAATATAGTAATAGAATGCAATTTTCTTTCTGATTGTACATAAATTCCCGGATAAATTCCCATTTTGGGAATCTTCCCGGGAATATTCCCGAAAAATATCTTCCCGGGAATTTACCCATCACTAATCCCGTCCCTACAAGCCCATCAGTTCTTTTAGGATGAAAAAAAAAAACAATTCATTCATTCATTCATGTATTAATAAAGTTACGAGTAATTAAGGCATAAGTATCAAATGCATTATATTGCGTATACGACGAACGGGCGTATATCCATGAAAGACATATTTCTAGTGTGATGACGTCATATTAAATGAGTACGCTACAGGTCCTCGAAAATAAATATACGAAGAAGCGTATTTACGATTTTGTTTCGGGGGTGGGTGGGTGGCTTCGCTAACTTTAGTCCTGGAAATTGAATATTCTGCAAGATATTTAATTTACTTTAATATAGTAAATAAAATTTCGGGGGGGCTTAAGCCCGAAAGGTCCCCTTAAATACGCCACTGTATACATACATACATACATACACACACACACACAAATATATATATATATATATATATATATATATATATATATATATATATATATATATATATATATATATATATATATATATATATATATGGTGTTTCAGATAAAACGTCCAGTGCTTATAAATTCGAAACGGCTGAGAATAAAAAAATGAAACAAAAACTGAGATAGGAAAATGTCATAGGGCGCATCACATGGTGTTGTTGTGGTGACTCCCAGGGCTCTCCTTCAAGGGGGCCAACTTCAAATTTTCAAATGGGAACACGTATTGAATCATACTTCATTCAATAGTACTTGAAAAACGAAGCAACTTTTGTAGGAAACCATTTTCGATTTGGGCCACCGTTTTCAAAATGGCCGCAAAAAGTGGGTTCTGTATCAGATAAAACGTCCAGTGCTTATAGGCCTAAATGAGAAACGGCTGATAATAGAGAGATGAAACAAAAACTGAGATAGAAACGATGATAAAGCATATCAAGTGGTGTTGTTGTGGTGACCCTCAGGAAACTCAGTGAAGGGGGCCTAGGTGCCAACTTCAAATTGATACAGGACTTTTTGCGGCCATTTTGAAAACGGTGCCCCAAATCGAAAATTGTTTCCTACAAAAGTTGTTTCGTACTTCAAAGACTATTGAATGAGGTATGACTCAATACATGTCCCCATTTGAAAATTTGAAGTTGTCCCCTGACGTTTTATCTGATATAGGACCCACTTTTTGCGGTCATTTAAAAACGGTGGCCCAAATCGAAAATTGTTTCCCACAAAAGTTGTTTCGTTTTTCTAGTACTATTGAATGAGGTATGAATCAATACATGTTCCTATTTGAAAATTTGAAGTTGGCCCCTGGGCCCCCTTGAAGAAGAGCCCTGGGAGTCACCACAACAACACCATGTGATGCGTGCTATGACATTTTCCTATCTCAGTTTTTGTTTCATCTTTTTATTTTTCGGATTTATAAGCACTGGACGTTTTATCTGAAACACCCTGTATATATATATATATATATACACGTATAAAATCGAGTTAGTATATTCTCATATACGCCCAATTACATCCCTGCCGATGTATGGCAAGATCTTGAGGGCTTGAATCTCTCCCTTTGCCTTGTATGGAAGCCACGCTTTTATCAATACTGAAACAAATTAATCATGTCAATCGAAAGGGGTTCATTTAGTTGTAGCGCGACATCTTCAAATTCGAATTTTAACTAGCTCAGAATTTTGTCCAATTTTTGTCCATTTTTGTCCACCCAAGAAAAAATTTTGTACCATTATAATAAACGAGGGAAGGCCATTTCAAAATTTGGGGTACTTCGATCACCTGTAGTGCGACATCTTGAAATTCGAATTTTAAGTAGCTCAGAATTTTGTCCAATTTTTGTCCATTTTTGTCCACCCAAGAAAAAATTTTGTACCATTAAAATAAACGAGGGAGGGCCATTTCAAAATTTCGCCGAACCATTTAGCTGTAGTGCGACATCTTCAAATTCGAATTTTAACTAGCTCAGAATTTAGTCCAATTTTTGTCCATTTTTGTCCACCCAAGAAAAAATTTTGTACCATTAAAATAAACGAGGGAGAGCCATTTCAAAATTTGGGGTACTTCGATCACCTGTAGTGCGAAATCTTCAAATTCGTATTTTAAGTAGCTCAGAATTTTGTCCAATTTTTGTCCATTTTTGTCCACCCAAGAAAAAATTTTGTACCATTAAAATAAACGAGGGAGGGCCATTTCAAAATTTGGCCGAACCATTTAGCTGTAGTGCGACATCTTCAAATTCGAATTTTAAGTAGCTCAGAATTTTGTCCAATTTTTGTCCATTTTTGCCCACCCAAGAAAAAATTTTGTACTATTAAAATAAACGAGGGAGGGCCATTTCAAAATTTGGCCGAACCATTTAGTTGTAGTGCGACATCTTCAAATTCGAATTTTAAGTAGCTCAGAATTTTGTCCAATTTTTGTCCATTTTTGTCCACCCAAGAGAAAATTTTGTACCATTAAAATAAACGAGGGAGGGCCATTTCAAATTTGGCCGAATCATTTAGGTGTAGTGCGACATCCCCAAATTCGAATTTTAAGTAGCTCAGAATTTTGTTCAATTTTTGTCCATTTTTGTCCACCCAGAAAAAAATTTTGTACCATTAAAATAAACGAGGGAGGGCCATTTCAAAATTTGGGGTACTTCGATTACCTGTAGTGCGACATCTTCAAATTCGAATTTTAAGTAGCTCAGAATTTTGTCCAATTTTTGTCCATTTTTGTCCACCCAAGAAAAATTTTTGTACCATTATAATAAACGAGGGAAGGCCATTTCAAAATTTGGGGTACTTCGATCACCTGTAGTGCGACATCTTCAAATTCGAATTTTAAGTAGCTCAGAATTTTGTCCAATTTTTGTCCATTTTTGTCCACCCAAGAAAAATTTTTGTACCATTAAAATAAACGAGGGAAGGCCGTTTCAAAATTTCGCCGAACCATTTAGCTGTAGTGCGACATCTTCAAATTCGAATTTTAAGTAGCTCAGAATTTTGTTCAATTTTTGTCCATTTTTGTCCACCCAAGAAAAAATTTTGTACCATTAAAATAAACGAGGGAGGGCCATTTCAAAATTTGGGGTACTTCGATTACCTGTAGTGCGACATCTTCAAATTCGAATTTTAAGTAGCTCAGAATTTTGTCCAATTTTTGTCCATTTTTGTCCACCCAGGAAAATTTTTGTACCATTATAATAAACGAGGGAAGGCCATTTCAAAATTTGGGGTACTTCGATCACCTGTAGTGCGACATCTTCAAATTCGAATTTTAAGTAGCTCAGAATTTTGTCCAATTTTTGTCCGTTTTTGTCCACCCAAGAAAAATTTTTGTACCATTAAAATAAACGAGGGAGGGCCATTTCAAAATTTGGCCGAACCATTTAGCTGTAGTGCGACATCTTCAAATTCGAATTTTAACTAGCTCAGAATTTAGTCCAATTTTTGTCCATTTTTGTCCACCCAAGAAAAAATTTTGTACCATTAAAATAAACGAGGGAGAGCCATTTCAAAATTTGGGGTACTTCGATCACCTGTAGTGCGAAATCTTCAAATTCGTATTTTAAGTAGCTCAGAATTTAGTCCAATTTTTTTTCCATTTTTGTCCACCCAAGAAAAATTTTTGTACCATTAAAATAAACGAGGGAGGGCCATTTCAAAATTTGGCCGAACCATTTAGCTGTAGTGCGACATCTTCAAATTCGAATTTTAAGTAGCTCAGAATTTTGTCCAATTTTTGTCCATTTTTGTCCACCCAAGAAAAAATTTTGTACCATTAAAATAAACGAGGGAGGGCCATTTGAAAATTTGGCCGAACCATTTAGCTGTAGTGCGACATCTTCAAATTCGAATTTTAAGTAGCTCAGAATTTTGTTCAATTTTTGTCCATTTTTGTCCACCCAAGAAAAAATTTTGTACCATTAAAATAAACGAGGGAGGGCCATTTCAAAATTTGGGGTACTTCGATTACCTGTAGTGCGACATCTTCAAATTCGAATTTTAAGTAGCTCAGAATTTAGTCCAATTTTTGTCCATTTTTGTCCACCCAAGAAAAATTTTTGTACCATTATAATAAACGAGGGAGGGCCATTTCAAAATTTGGGGTACTTCGATCACCTGTAGTGCGACATCTTCAAAATCGAATTTTAAGTAGCTCAGAATTTTGTCCAATTTTTGTCAATTTTTGTCCACCCAAGAGAAAATTTTGTACCATTAAAATAAACGAGGGGGGGCCATTTCAAAATTTGGCCGAACCATTTAGCTGTAGTGCGACATCTTCAAATTCGAATTTTAAGTAGCTCAGAATTTTGTCCATTTTTGTGCACCCAAGAAAAAATTTTGTACCATTAAAGTAAACGAGGGAGGGCCATTTCAAAATTTGGGGACTTCGATCACCTGTAGTGCGACATCTTCAAATTCGAATTTTAACTAGCTTAGAATTTTGTCCAATTTTTTTTCCATTTTTGTCCACCCAAGAAAAAATTTTGTACCATTAAAATAAACGAGGGAGGGCCATTTCAAAATTTGGGGCACTTGACCAACTCATTTCGAAGAATTAACAATATCAGTGTCATCTACGAGTTTTGGACTCTCACAAAATGTCGATATTTCATTTTGTACCCTCACAGTTAATGAGAAATCTAAAATTCAAAACGTCGAATTACCATTAACTTTTAACGCCACCAATTCGTATTAAAGAATTAAGAACATCAGCGTTTTCTACGAGTTTTGCACCCTCCGAAGATGTCTATATTTCATTTTGAACCCTCCCAGTAAATGAGATAACTAAAATTCAAAATGCCGAATTACCATTAACTTGGAAAACCACCAATTTGTATTGAAGAATAAAGAACACCAATGTCTTCTACGATTTTGTACACGCAGAAAATGTCGATATGTAGTTTTGTATCTGACAGTTAATGAGAAATTCCGAATTCAAAATGCCGAATTACAATTAACTTGGAATGCCACCAATTCGTATTAAAGAATTAAGACGACAGCGTCCTCTACGAGTTTTTCACCCTCAGAAAATGTCGATATTTCGTTTTGTACCCCTATAGTTAATGAGAAATTCCGTATTCAAAATGCCGAATTACCATTATTTTGGAACGCCATTAATTTGTACTGAAGAATTAAAAACACCAGCGTCTTCTACAAGTTTTACACCCTTAGAAAATGTCGATAATTTATTTTGTACTCTCACAGTTAATGAGAAATTCAAATTTCAAAATGCCGAATTACCATTAACTTGGAACGCCACCAACTCATTTTGAAGAATTAAGAACACCAGCTTATTCTACGAGTTTTGCACATCGAAATAACTTCGAGCAAACAATTGGATGTAAAAGTGAAGGGGAACGCAAGTGGACGTCGTTACCCCGCTTCCAAAAACTATCCATGGCGTTAAAAGTTAATGACAATATCTATGGCATTCTCTATTTCCTAAAAAAAAAAAAAAAAAAAAAAAAAAAAAAACAATTGACAAAGATAGGTACAGGGAACAGCGAGACCTCATGTGTCCTCTTCCTTTTCATATCCACTTTCACCTATGCTAATAATAAAATAATGTACTTTATCAGTATACTTAGTCATATTTTAACGTAATTAACTGAACTATCTTGTAACCTAATATCTACGTATTAGTACAGTTTAATTAATTATTCATTACTAAACTATCCTTTTGCTAAAATATGTTGTTTTACTGTAGACAAAATGTGATTTGTGACATGTTGAATTTGAATTCCTCGCTAACTGACAAGACACAAAACGAATTATCGGCATTTTCTGACGAAGCAGGACTCATAGGAAACGCTTATCTTATTTCTTCAAAATGAGTTCGTGCTGTTTCAAGTTAATGATAATTAGGCACTTTAAATTGAAAATTTCTCATTAACTGTAAGGGTACTAAATGAAATATCGACAGTTTCAGAGAATATAGAACTCGTAGAAGACGTAGAAGTGTTCTTAATTCTGCAATACGAATTGATGGCATTCCAAATTAATGATTATTCGGCATTTTGAACTTTAAATTTCTCATTATCCACATTTTCTGAAAATGCTAAAACGGCAGAAGACTCTAATGTTGTTATTTCTTCAAAATGTGTTGTTGGCTTTCCAGGTTAATGTTATTTCGGCATTCTGAGTTTGGAATTTCTCATTAACTGTGAGGTTACAAAATGAAATATCGACATTTTCTGTGCGTAAAAAACTTCTAAAAAACGCTGGTATTCTTGGTTCTTCAATACGAATTGGTGGCGTTCCAAGCTAATGGAAATTCGGCATTTTGAATTAGGAATTTTTCATTAACAGCGAGGGTACATAATGAAATATCTACATTTTCGGAGGGTGCAAAACTCGTAGAAGACGCTGGTGTCCTTAATTCTTCAGTACAAAATAGTGGCGTTCCAAGTTAATAGTAATTCGGCATTTGGAATTAGGAATTTGTCATTACCAGTGAGGGTACAAAATGAAATATCGACATTTTCGGAGGGTGCAAAACTCGTAGAAGACGCTGGTGGTGTTCCAAGTTAATGGTAATTCCCCATTTTTAATTAGGAATTTCTCATTAACGGCGAGGGTACAAAATAAAATATCTACATTTTCTGAAGGTGCAAAACTCGTAGAGGACGCTGTTGTTCTTAATTCTTTAATACGAATTGGTGGCATTCCAAGTTAATGGTAATTCGGCATTTTGAATTCAGAATTTGAAGATGGTCACACTACAGGTGATCTAATTGGCCAAATTTGAAATGACTCTTCCACGTTTATTTGAATTTTACAAAAGTTTTGTTGATAGTAAATATTCACTAAGTTCTGAGCTACATAATTCGAATATAATAGTGTTGTCAACGGCTCGAGCGGCTCGGCTCACGGTTAAGTCACTACCGAGCCGAACCGAGAATTGAGCCGAGCCAACAGATCTCAAAACCGAGCCGGTCCGAGCCGAGAAAAAGAGAGATGATGGCTCACCTGAGCCGAGCCGAACTGAACCGGTGGCTCGTCACAACTGAGCCGGTTCGAGCTGATGACTCAATTCCGCCGAATCAAACCGAGCCCATGTCTCACGTGAGCCGAACCGACCCAAGCCGTGGCTAACCTGAGTCGAGCCGATGGGTCGCCTCAGCTGAGCCGATGGCTTATAGCAACCGAGATGGCTCCTGCCGAGCCGAACAGGTTGACATCACTATGGAGATGTCACATTACAGGTGTTCGAATAGGCCAAACTTCGAAATGACCCCTTGATGTTTTCCTAAATTGTAGAAAATCTTTTACTGGTGATAGAAGAAAGCACAAAATTTAGACAAAATTGTAAGCTTGATAAAAGCTTTAATTTAAAAATGTTGCACTACAAATAATCCATGTGGTTAAAATTTAAAAATGTCCTTAATTCGTTCTTTTAAATATTACAAAATTATTTTTGGTTCTACAACAACGTACACGCATCGGACAAAATTATGAGTTAATTAAAATTAGGATTTAAATATTGTCGCACTACAAGACATCGAATTGGCAGAATCTTGAAATGACCCTCCATCGTTTATTTGAATGGTACAAAGTTCTTTGTGATAAGAGAAATGTACTTAGTTCTCACTTGTCAGTTAGTCAAAATTCGAATAAAATGATATCGCACTATAGGTGATCGAACTGGCCACTATTTGTAATTGCCCTCCATTGTTAAATTGAATGGTACAAAATTTTTTCATGGTTTTACAAAAATGAACAAAAGCTAGACCAAATTTTGAATAATTAAAATTAGAATTTGAACTTTATCACTACAAGTGATGTAAGTGGAAAAATTTTCAAACGGCACTAGAGACAAAAATTGGACAAAATTCTAAATTAGTTAAAATTCGAATTCGAAGATGTCGCTCTACGGGTGATCGAAATGACCCAAGTTTTGAAATGGCCCTCGCTCGTTTATTTTCATGGTACAAAATTTTTTCTTGGGTAGACAAAAATGGACAAAAATGGACAAAAATTGGACAAAATTCTGAGCTACTTAAAATTCGAATTTGAAGATGTCGCACTACAGCTAAATGGTTCGGCCAAATTTTGAAATGGCCCTCCCTCGTTTATTTTAATGGTACAAAATTTTTTCTTGGGTAGACAAAAATGGACAAAAATTGGACAAAATTCTGAGCTACTTAAAATTCGAATTTGAAGATGTCGCACTACAGCTAAATGGTTCGGCCAAATTTTGAAATGGCCCTCCCTCGTTTATTTTAATGGTACAAAATTTTTTCTTGGGTGGACAAAAATGGACAAAAATTGGACTAAATTCTGAGCTAGTTAAAATTCGAATTTGAAGATGTCGCACTACAGGTGATCGAAGTACCCCAAATTTTGATATGGCCCTCTCTCGTTTATTTTAATGGTACAAAATTTTTTCTTGGGTGGACAAAAATTGGACGAAATTCTGAGCTAGTTAAAATTCGAATTTGAAGATGTCGCACTACAACTAAATGGACCCAATCGAAAGGACTATGTTCACAATTATTACGAAACACTTATCTTGTGTCAGGTGTTAATATAAATATTTATATTCTAATTTCACTCGAGTAAATGTTTCGTATTGAATATTCTGTGCATTGCACAAGCAACGCCCATCAGAGAGGGCATTGTCCAAAGATTGGCAATGATGGTTATCTTCTTCTTTTGAGTGTTAACACCCCTGTTGTTTATGAAGGCGTCTAAAACAAAAAAATGAAAGTAAAATTTTGTTTACAAAGGAAACGGCAAAGAGGAAGAAAGACAAGCAGTTTGTAAGGAAAATGAAAGTTTTTCTTTCTTTCTTTCTGTGCGGAAAGTTTTTGGCACTAGATAGCGAGAGATTTCTTGTATAATAGTCACTTACGCTTCTATACGCTTATGTGAAGGTAAACACACTAAAGCGTGTATTTGTTGATGCGCAAACGTACGTTATATTTCGCCTGTAGGTGCAAGGGCGGAAGTCAAAAATCAGTCAATGCTTTGTTTTTACAAGAGTGAAAGCCAATACTATCGAGGCACGCTTCACCCTTTGCTCCCTTCCCTGACTATTTTGTAAACATCCAATTTATTGATCAACGTGTATGATTAAGTATAGGCTACGCAATAGGCTATCTTATTAATATACTAAGTGTCAAAATTTAATGACAGAGGAGATACAGAGGCAACTTCTCTTTAGGCTCCATTACCAGTTAGTAGTGGGCAGAGGCGGATTTAGCCTGAGGCCGGGCCTCACTGTTTTTTTAAATGACAAAAATAATTTTAACTATTATTTATATATTTTTGAAAGTGTATAGTAAACGTTGTCTTTTATTCTTTATTAGAAAAGTTTTGAAACATTAGAAATAGTGTCAGTTGCAGTTTTTCTGTTATGTAATGTATAAAACAATATTTGAAGTCCACAATGTCAACGTCCAATCTAGCCATAAAACCAATCGGGAGAGAATTAGGTTGGAAGCTACTGAAGAACCCATGAAAAATTGTTAACTAATGATATACCTATCATAGACTGGGTTCAGGCTGGTCCCCAGTTTTTACCTTCTAAATCCACCATTGGTAGTGGAAAGAATAAAGTTTGTTCCTTTCTTCAGCACCGAGGGTATTTGAGAATGAGACGTACAGTTTAAAGTGGAAGCCGAACTACCGTGATGAGTTCGAATTTGCCAAAGGCTCTCCCGCCAGAAATCAAATCCGAGATACCATTCACCAAACGCATACACGGTAGCCTTTAGACTAGCGGGGAGGGCTTGGTGTTAAAGACTTGGAATATCTAAACGGCGTGACAAACATCTTGGCATTTGAAGGCGGGGCTTATGCCACCTTTTGAAAAAGGTTTTGTTTAAAAATTTAATAATTTTAAATAATTTATAATTTAATAATTTATGTAATTTATCTCAGACTAGCAGCGTTCACCCCGCTTCGCTGCGGTCACCCCGGAACGCAATAAACTTTGTTACTTAGATAATTTTTACTTTTTCGCTTTCAAGTGATATGATAAAAACCATAGAAGATTGCACTAAATGTTAACATTATATCGCCTGTCATTTATGTTAACCCGCCCCGCTTCGCTGCGGTCACCCCCGAACGCAATAAACTTTGTTACTTAGATAATTTTTACTTTTTCGCTTTCAAGTGATATGATAAAAACCATTATAACGCCTGTCATTTATGTTAACCCGCCGAGTGACACGGTCATGCGGGTTGCATATAAATACGTTTATTTTTATACCTATGATGAACTAACAAAGGATTTGTACGTAATGGACACCTGAATGGTCAATTATCTCAAGACACTGGTAATTGAAAATTAAAGTGATATGATAAAAACCATCTAGGGTCCAAATCCTAATAACCCCCCAAAAATAAAAGAAATTGGTTCAGCCGTATTAGCGTGATGAGCGGACAAAGGATTTGTACGTTCTCTTTTATATATATAGATACAAAACTTTTTTCATATGTTTATAAACAGTGAAAATTTAGAAATATAATCGGTGGAATATATATATATAAAGGACTTATAATTTGATTGATTTGATTTTTTAGTTTAGCGTCCCTTTCGGCAGCGAGGCTATATGAGACGTGGACCTACTAATTAATGTGGAATTCGAACCACATGGGCTCCCGTTGGGAATCGAACCCGGGTCTCACACGCCAAAGATGCGTACGCTAACCGCGAGTAACAATATTTTTTAAGCAATAAGTTATGTAAAAATACTAGATAACTAGGATGAACGAAATTTTTAAAATTTTTATACAAGAACTCAATACAAAAAATTGATAATTTTACATGTATATATCAATGCCCAAATTTTTAATTAGAAAACAATTAAAGTATTCCCAGTAGAACTCTCAAGCTGAAGTTTATCCTCAAAACTAGAGTAAATACAAAAATATTTATAAAATACAATGCCTCTTAAACCAAGATACGACTTTAGATTTCATAGTTGCGAACTATTTTTAGAACTTGACTTACTAAAAATAATGGACACCTGTTACATGATTCAACATTAGAACAAAATTTTGCAAATAATAGATTGATCCGCAATTACTTAGTTCAAACCGTGTTATTGAAAGTTTCTAATCTTAGGACAAGACTATCCTAGGTTGTAGGTATGTATACGTTGAATGGCAAAGGTCGAGAAATATTTAATTGTTTAACTAAACCGAATAGAAGGAAACGAAGATCGATGTTTAGTATTTAATTTGACTAAATAACTAATTATGACTTCCAAAACAAGAGAAAATAGCAAACGGCGAAGTACAATACTGTTAAACTCATCCTTGATACACTTTGATATGTGGAGAATTTATAACATTAAGTGATTTTTTATAATATACAAATAATATAGAACACATTCGGCGCCTGAATCGTGGGACGTAAAACTCAAAGATTTCATTTTCACGTTTGGCGCCAAAATAACTATTAATTTAAGACAATTAATTTGATTCAGTTTAGACTGTATACAGAGATTTAGATTAATGTCTGTGTAATTATAGTTTGCTCTTGTGATATAACTAATGAATAAGAATGTATTTCTTATATGACTTAATGTCCGAAATTTATCCGCCATCTTTCATCATCAATCATTTTCACCAATTTGTACATTAAAATTACATTATAAAACAATTACTCGTAACAAAACATGTAACGTTATGGCGTTACAGAATTATTATTTGTATTCCTTAAGGAAATTTTCTTATTTAATCTTTTTTTAAATGTTGTTTTAATCTATCGTATTTATGTTCAAAATGAATTATTGAGTTAATTTATTGTTGCTCCATAAGACTTACCTGTACGAGTTACGATATGCGCGTTCAGAGAAGAATTCTGGAAGCAGAATTGTTCGATTTATTTATTTTTAAATTTTAAGAGAAAAAACAAAGGATTAGTTTTGTTTAAAATTTTCATGTCGTTAATACATATAAACAGTTTTCAAATATTTGCAATTACGTGATATATTTGCATATGGAAAAGTAGAAAATAACGTCGTAGTTCTCGATTAATGTGTAAAAAGAAAAATTGTATTATTCGTTGTAGAAATGTGTAGGAAAATGCAAGAGTAAGAAAAGTCATCCTTCGATCTTATAGGATCGAAATTCCGTCGAAGTGCAAAACACCTATGAATATTATTTTCAAATGTTACCTTTATTAGATGTTTAGCCTGATAATTGTATAGCCCTTTGCCATTCAAGTATATCAGTTAAGATGGTATACATACGTATGGCGGGTCTTATTACGTCAGATGTGTATAGTTTGTACGTTGTGTGAATCATGTAAAATTCGCTTATTCTGTTTTGAGAGAACGCAGGGAGCAGGCGCGTCAGCGAAGGTGGGTATACACATAATAAGCAGAGGGTAGTGAAAACGTGTGGGTTTTGGCAATGATTCAAGTTTCAATAGCACTTATCATGGTTTCATACTAGTAGCGCTCCACTTGTAAACATAAAATACAGCTTCTGTACACTGTGTAGAAATGCACCGCCGGCGGAAAATAGTTTCTAATATAGTCATTTTTCACATATACTCACTTATTTTATTCGTCGTAAAGCACTTGTAACGATTTTACACTAGTAATCCTATACTGGTAAACATAAAATACAAGTGTATTTATTTTATCGTTTCCAGAAATGTGTTCTTTATAAATATGTCAGAAATTAATATGTGTTCTTTATAAATATGTCTTTTCATACAAAGTATTGAATTTTACCTGTAAATCTTCCAAAATGTGGATGCAAAGCGAAAACAGAATAAAATATTTCGGAATTGCGAGCATCAGAGTGAAAGAAATATTTGTTTCTTTTCAAATATTTCTAATCAATGAAACTGAAAAAGACACACACACACACACACACACACACACACACACATATATATATATATATATATATATATATATATATATATATATATATATATATATATATATATAGTTAGGTATTAAAGTATTAAATACTGTTAAGTGCATGACAAGCATTGAAATTGAAATCAGCGAGTTCACATGTCTTGTGAAATATTCCCTCTGATATCGTATATTTTGAGAATTTTTACATTTTCAGGTTAAATTAAACCTTAAAGTGTACTCACCTTGTTCATAATCAGATATTAACTTTAACCCCTTACCGCATGCCGTGCCATATATGGCACATACCCTTTTTTTACTTTAGCTTTTTTGATTTATCAAAGGCACCAAGTGACTATTTTGTCTGCTGTGTGAGATATTGACGTGTATGAATAAGAGATTTTGGTGTCATGTGGTATGTTCTTTGTGAATTGTAAGTGTGTCATATATGGCACTTACTTATTTCTCGTCGGAATTAAGTGAAAAATCTAAAATTCAAGTTTTAATTCATTTTCCAAGTACTCATATGAGGATTTCCAATACTGATTATTTTTTTTTTTTCGCTAAAAGAAAAATATCACGCAGAAAGGAGTTAAATAATTCTGGATTTCTTTTTGATTCAATAATATCAGTATAATGTAAATATACTATTGCAAATTTGAATGGGTTTATTGTTTAACAATTGTTTAAAATCTATACCGAACCATTCATAATTGGATATGTAATTATGGTATCTTTTTTAAATGCTTTTTTTTTTAAAAGAAAAAAGTTGATAGAGAATATAAATAATGTTACCTATAACCACTGATGCTCTGGATTGAATATTTCTAAAGACTAGCCTTTTCTTCTGTAATGTTGTATACTTAGAAATAATATTGCGCACTCCCATTATAAAGAGTGGGCATTTGAAGTGCAAATGCTCCAATTGCATTAACATTATTCTAAAAGATTTTTTTCTTTTAAAAATTATATTTTTAGAGCTTTCTCTATGCCGATAGTTTGTCAATCTACACGTTAAAGAGTTTATATTGCGTATAATTGCTTCTTATAATGGATTACATGGTAATTGTGCTTACATTAACTATTCGATTTCTACCTTATTACTGAGAGATTTGGCACTTTTAGTAATAAGCTTCCTAGCTACATTAGCTTCACGCGTTTGTATAGAAAAAACATGGCGATCACCATGGTAACGGAAAAGAAATAACAACATCACTATTTCAGTCTGTATGTGTGCTATCTAAAAATACATCTAAGGAACTCTAAGGAACTTACGCAACAATTTTTATAGAGGCAGTTTGACTACAGGCTTACAATTTGAAATACTCACCAACTGCTTCTATAAAAATTGTTGCGGAAGTACCGCAGGATTCTGAGAGATGGATATTTGGATAGGGCACGTACTAATTCCCATGTGAAATCTTGGCTCGACTACGGTAGGTCTCATAGTATTGCAGCTGTGGATCTTTAAAGTTTATTTCTTCATGTTATCGGCAGCCTATGACTCCGAAAGAAAGCATTTGTGCATCCAGATTGGTCTGTAATTTTTGTCTTATCTTGGTGTCAGGAATCAACTTCCAAACGTTGTCGGCGTGGTTTTGAAATACCCTGTAGGTAGAGAAAATTATATTCAGCAGATGACATGAAGTAGATTTATTGTAAAATGTTTAACTTACATCTGACATTGAGTAAAATTTAGCTGCAAAGGAAGTATCTTGGTGTTGTTGCAATGAACTCCGGTCTCCTCTATTACTTAGTTGTTGTTGTTGAGGGAAGGATAATTTGGGGGGATTGTGACCAAGAACTTCGGGGAAGGAGAATAGCCACTACTGTTTACGATCATTGTACGGGTTATTTTCATGTAATTACATGAAACAACAATATATATATGATTCAGTAGGGTAGATCAAGCTGTAAATTATGATTGAATCTTAGTTGTAGCAAACAACCGCATTTTATTTTTTTCTTACTTTCCTTTGTTAAGCATTTACACCTCTGAGTGTACTTATTTCTGAATTTGACAAATTACTCTATTCGATTGTTCACTGTTCGTACCGTATGTTCCTTATATAATCGCTCTTAATTAATCTACAGTATACGTGAAACGATGGCCGTGTGAATTACTCTACAACTTACGTGGTCGTGTGAAGCGATGTAATATTCAAAATAGATAAACAATAATTACGTAAACAGAAGTGAAGTTTACCTTGGCTACTTAGTGATATCATCTTACAGAAAGATAAATTACTCTGGCTTTACCTAGCACGTAAAGTATACACATGTAATTCATAAACAATGTGATGTTGTAATTATGAGAAACATATACATATTAATGTTATATAATTAGGAAAAAAATGATTCGATTTATTCAAAAGCATGGCTCTAGGCGAGGGTGTACGGCGATGTACAACGTACACCCTCTGCTTAAATTTAGTAATTAAACATACCTTCTGCTTCAAGCAGTGTAGGCCTATAGCACTTTCTACATTTTTTCGTATGTTAGCTTCCGCCGTAAGCATACGGAAGCTCATAGTTCAAGCTTGCCAACCATACGATAATTTGTCGTGATATACGATAATTTAAGCCTTATTGCTATAGCCTATACCATAATGCCCTTGCGATAATAGGTGAATATACGATAATTTTAGAACACACACTTTTTTTATTGCAGTTTTTGAATGTGCAGATAAATTATAGATATACATTAAGTAATTACAACACACACACATACACATACACTAAGGTTTTTAACATTCATTCCTATTAAAATAAACCAATAACGATTTGAGAATTGGCAAATGACAACCCTGCAGCTATTCTTTAAATTCAATTACGTTTACGAGGAGTGGAAATATTGTTATTCAGAGTACTATTAGTAAGTTTTTTTTTAATGATGAGGACAGTGACACCAATTTGATGATCGAAACTGAAGATTACTAAATTTATTATATATTATTTTTATTATTAGTAGTATTATACTTGTTTCGGCAATTATCACGTGGATAACCAATATACGATAATGTTTTATAATTACGATAATTTTAAAGACGAAAATCGGTACTTTTAGTTATCTGAAGTTGGCAACTCTGTTGTAGTTACCAAGGATGTTATAAAATACAGGATCTGCCCATTCGTATCTTCATCCTATGAATTCAATGAAGATAAAGAAAAAACAACCGAGCATCATCTGAGCTGACACGTCTGATTGGCTACTCTCGTTTCCGCCATGATTGTTGGCTCCAAACATTGCGATCTTAATGGAGCGAAGAGTTTGTGTGGTGAAACTATGACCGTATAGCTTTGATTTTGTTGTATGGGCAGATCCTCTCTTTCATAACATCCTTGATAGTTTGTGTGTTTGTGGTACTTCATTTCTCAATAACTACTGATCGGTTCTGAACCAAATTTGGTGGACAACTAGTCCTTCGCGTAATGAAGAAAAATCGCTATAATTGGAGACTGGGCTCGGCCAGGGACATTCTCGGCTCGCCTTGTATGTAGTACGCTATAACTTGGTATCTACTGGCTGTATCTGAACGAAATTTGTTGGCCAAAGAGCCCATCATCTGAGGGATAAAGATCGTTATAGTTGGTGGTAGAGCTCGTCAAGGGACAGGCCCGGTTCGCCAACAGATTTCTACGCACCGCGAAGGAGCTTCTGCGTTCGGTTCACCTCAGCTTGTATTTATTTATTTATTTATTTATTTATTGAGTCGAGAAAAAGCAAATTTACTCTACCAAATAAACAACTTTGGAAGAACTTGAATGGCAAAAACGGGAAGTTATACACTAAGGGGGAAAAGTAGCGTACGTAAAAACGTAAGTTCCATGTGTAAATTCCGTAGTTTTTGGACTTAACGTACAGCAAACATATAATTGAGAAAGTATATTTTATACGTACTTTCCGCATAAGTGTTCCGAATAAGCATATTTTCCATACGAACGAAAAACTGTACTAGGCGGTCTGGATCTCACATACAGAGGGACTTCTGTAACATATTGCTGACGTATGTAACATAGGACGTATACGTATGTAATATAAGGAAGACTGTTAGATGTCAGACATCCTGCAACGGCATGATGTAACACCTAAGCGGAAAAAGTATGTAGCATATGGATAACGTATGCTTCTTACTGATTTCCGTAGTAAACACAAGGAATCCGCATATTTGTATCGTGGCGGACACAAGTCATTGATCGGGTAATGGCGACTGCTTTGAAACAAATGCAGAGTATGAGAATTAAATTTGTCATATCTGTAGTTTCGGGAGGAGAAGAAACAAACTTGTGAACCAAAGGTTTAAGAACAACTCAAGTTATTAATATAAACTATGCCGAAGATTATTGACTTATATCATCATAAAACAAATACAAAGACGTTTTGAAACACAGAAATATAACATACAACTTTGCAAACGGAACCAAACAAACCTAACGTAACCAGAATAAAGACGAATCGGCTTCTGGGTAGTGATCATAGTTCAGTGGTCAAAGCGCTGGACCATTAATCTGGAGGTTCTTGGTTCGAATTCGCTACGGGCAATTTTTTTACTTTAGGATTTTTGATGGCGATTGATCGGTAATGACGTACGATTTATTGTATTCACATATTTGAATACTCGGATGTTTCAATACTTGAACTATCAATCTTCAGGAAATATCTCGTAGAACATTAAAAATTAGGATAGGAACTTATTATTGCTCAGGTCATATCATTACAAGCAGAAACGTGACATTTGGCAAAAAAAAAAAAATAAATAAATAAATAAATAAAAAAATAAATAAATAAAAAATAAAAAGAACAGGTTTTGTTTAATGTTGCCCATGAGGAGAGGAATTTCTCATCTCGTTTCTAAAACAAACAAAATAACATGAGAATTAATATTTTACATTCGAGACGGGACAAGGCTAACTCAAATTACCGTCTCGATTTGGATATGAGAATCGAGACGAGGCTAAAAGTATCGTAAACCTTTCTCGTCTTATCTCTTTTCTCGAAATAGTGTATGTCCACCCTTAAGTAATAATTGCTCTGGAGACTGAATCTTATACGCTATTTTGTTATTTTGTATTTCAGAGTTCACTGAATTATGATTTGTGTAGGCATTTTTTTAAGCAAAACTTTTATATCTGCAAATACTACAAGTTAGTTTATTTTATGCCTTACTGTTCAATGATATTCAGTTATTTTTATTACAGTTATTTTCCTTAAAACATACAATAGAATACTTTCTACATGAAACTTTAGTGAACGCTTTCTTTTAAAATTTGGGTAGTGGCAGAGGTGCGTCTTGAAGGTGCGGAACCCACTTCCCGAAATCCCTATTTTCAAGTAAGTTTTGTCAAATATTAGGCCAACTTTAAAACTTATAACATCTTTATTATTATTATTATTATTATTATTATTATTATTATTATTATTACTGAAGATTTTATACCTTAATATTACGTCCTATTCCAAAGCAAATAAGCATACTGATATTAAGAGAAATGAAAATAAATTTTTGGACCCTCTATAAGGATGAATTGCCATATAACAAATAGTTTGGAAGGAAAAGAGGGAAAAAGAAGGTGTCAGCTACTGGGCTATATAAAAATTGATCCCTCGGATGTCTTAACAGAAACTAAGTAGGATTTGGCTTCATCACGATACATAGTAACGCCCTTTCTTTGGGTAAAAGGCTTTGGATTATATATGCGTTATATTGATATTTCAACAAAATATACAAACATAAAAAGAATACTTTCTATTTACAAATTTTGGTTGAACGGATATATGGAACGTGTTGGAAATGACGATGAAAATATTAATATTATTTCTAGTGAGAGTAGAACTTAGAAACAATTCTACAATGGAACAAAAACGTTTCAGACACATTTATGACTCATACTAGACCCTAAGGATGACCCTTTGGTATTTATGAATTGTTTGCTAAACACGCTAAGTTCTCAGACATTACGAATCGAGATTGTAGACTGTGACGTTATGTTGTTAGTATTTCCCCTGTGAAGAAAGTCGTTTCAACTCGAAAACGAGAGAAATGAATATTTTTCATGTTATTATATATCAGAAATATCAACATTGTAAATGATAAAAAAAAATTCTAAATTTCGTCAGAGGGACTCGAACCGCGGACCCCTAAATTACGAAACAAATGATCAAGCCACTACACTAAGACTGCTCTGTTAAGTAAGAGTCAATAAACACTCGTGTATGTAACAAATTGCACACGTTTACGATTTCAATATTTTATTAACAATGAAAGACTGATTTCGGTCATGATAAAATATTATAATCTAGAGAATTCAAATTTAAATTTAAAAAAGACATACAAACACGCAAGAACATGAAGAAGAAAGTGGTCTTAAAAGTAATTCGAATCCTTAATTGAGTTGAGTTGAGTTGATTTTGAGTTTAACGTCCCGTTCAGCAGCGAGGCTATATGAGACGTGGACCTACTGATTAACGTGGAATCCGAACCACATGAGAATCCTTAATTGAAACCTTGTGCCTCAGACCACTTCTTTCTGATTCACCGAAAGTATCTCCGTAACTTGTCTCTCTTATACTCGGTTATTCTCCTTTTACAGTTATTTCCAGTAACAATGAACAACATGGACACGAACACATATACATCAAGGACATTTAATATTTCAAAGGATATCCCACCGGGAATCGAAACCGAGAACCCGCAACTGAACTATCCGATCGGTGGTGTTCCTGGTTCGTTCCCAAGTCAAGTAAGCTTGAGATGAAGAACATCGTGCTCGTTGGTTTTCTCGGGACACCCCCGTAAAAGTGTCTGAAACGTGTCCTATACTTTATGAGCTATGGAACTTTTCAAGTTCATTTTTTTATGTTTTCGCCAGCCTATAACTCCGAAAGGAAGGATTTCTGCACCCAGTTTGATCTATACCTTTTGTGTTATATTGGTGTCAAGAATCACCTCCCAAATGTTGTCGTTGTTATTTTGAACCACCCTGTATATATGAGCGGAAAGAGTGGACTATTGGAATTTTATCTCCAAATTTGAACTATATAATGGCAGATAATATTTCAAAGGCTCTCCCACTGGGTCGAAACTGAGACCCCGCCTACTGAGATATTTGATGGGTGAGGCACCTGGTGGTTTCCCAAGGCAAGTAAGCTTGAGACGGACAACATCGTGCTCGTGGTTTTTTCGGGACACTCTCACTTTCTCATTCCACCAATTCGACCATCATAATTCACTTGCTTTAATCATAGTCTTCCTCAACTAACGGGCATAATCATGAGACATTAAACGTAAAGATTTTATTTTCAAGCTGTTAAACCAATCAAATCGGAAGTGAATAACAATTGTATTTTCTATTGTTCATTAACATGTTTTCACAAAAAATATATAGACAAAAACATGAGGAATCGTAATTCCATTCAAAAGTGAAACAGCAGACTCATAATACCTTAACCTAAAACGAAGCCATTACATATCGTTTGGAACTTTTCCAAAATATGTACGGATATTCTGAAAAGTGGCAATATAGTGTCTGTTTTCAAACAAAACTGAACCAAATTACGGTTCGTTTTCAGAAATAAACAGACACATTCTGTTTCAAGCTTAAACCCAATCCAAACCAGTTAACCGGTTGTTGGAACACGTCTAGTACCTAGATTGTAGTTAATGTTAGTATTGTCTCTTGAAATCAACTGTCATTATGTAGTTCAAATTTGGAGATAAAATTCCAATAGTCCACTCTTTCCGCTCATATATACAGGGTGGTTCAAAATAACAACGACAACATTTGGGAGGTGATTCTTGACACCAATATAACACAAAAGGTATAGATCAAACTGGGTGCAGAAATCCTTCCTTTCGGAATTATAGGCTGGCGAAAACATAAAAAAAAATGAACTTGAAAAGTTCCATAGCTCATAAAGTATAGGACACGTTTCAGACACTTTCACGGGGGTGTCCCGAGAAAACCAACGAGCACGATGTTGTTCATCTCAAGCTTACTTGACTTGGGAACGAACCAGGAACACCACCCATCAGATAGTTCAGTGGGCGGGTTCTCGGTTTCGATTCCCGGTGGGATATTCTTTGAAATATTAAATGTCCTTGATGTATCTGTGTTCGTGTTCCTGTCGTTCAATGTTATTGGAAATAACTAAAACGAGAATAACCGAGTATAAGAGAGACAAGTTGCGGAGATACTTTCGGTGAATCAGAAAGAAGTGGTCTGAGGCACAAGGTTCCAATTAAGGATTCGAATTACTTTTAAGACCACTTTCTTCTTCATGTTCTTGCGTGTTTGTTTGTCTTTTTTAATTTAAAATTGAATTCTCTAGATTATAATATTTTATCATGACCGAAATCAGTGTTTCATCGTTAATAAAATATTGGAATCGTAAACGTGTGCAATTTGTTACATAGACGAGTGTTTCTTGACTCTTACTTAACAGAGCAGTCTTAGTGCAGTGGCTTGAGCATTTGTTTCGTAATTTAGGGGTCCGCGGTTCGATTCCCTCTGACGAAATTTAGATTTTTTTACTTTACAATGTTGATATTTCTGATGTATAATAACATGAAAAATATTCATTTCTCTCGTTGTTACAAGTTAGAATTGAAACGACTTCCTTCACAGGCAAATACTAATAACATAACGTTACAGTCTACAATCTCGATTTGTACTGTCTGAGAACTTAGCGCGCGTAGCAAACAATTCATGAATACCAAAGGGTCATCCTTAGGGCCTAGTATGAGTCATAAATGTGTCTGAAACGTTTTTGTTCCATTGTAGAATTATTTCTGTTCTTCTACTCTCACTATAAATAATAATAATATTTTTCATCGCCATTTCCAACACGTTTCATATATCCGTTCAACCAAAATTTGTAAATAGGAAGTATTCTTTTTTATGTTTGTATATTTTGTTGAAATATCATCATAACGCATACATAATCCAAAGCCTTTTACCCAAAGAAAGGGTGTTACTATGTATCGTGATGAAGCCAAACCCTACTTAGTTTCTGTTAAGACATCCGAAGGTTCGATTTTCATATAGTCCAGGAGCTGACACCTTCTTTTCCCCTCCACCTTTTCCTTCCAAAGTATCTGTTATATGGCAATTCATCTTTATAGAGGGTCCAAAAATTTATTTTCGTTTCTCTTAACTTCAGTATGCTTATTTGCATTAGAATAGGACGTAATATTGAGGTCTAAAATCTTCATTAATAATAATAATAATAATAATAATATAGAAGAAAATTTCGATATGAGGACAGATTGCATTAAAATCTGTAAAATCACCGCTAGCGTTAGGCAAAAGTTACAAAATATTCGGGATTGGAGAGAAGTGTCAGGACCATCAGGAGATATCCTCTGCATACGTCCCTACAACTAGCTAAATATTAGACGAAAAGTTTTCCGGCAAATTTCATGAAGAAGGTAGGCCTACTGAACTCACAAGAGCCCTAAGAAATTTTTTTAGGTAATGATTATGCAAGCTAAGCTACAGAAGACGAAGATGATGAGAATGAAAGAATTATTGGAATAAAGAAAGTGGAATGAAGTGGAACCCCGAGAAAACTTACACACACGGCGTTTGTCCAGCACAATGCCTACTGGGCGGGAGCTGGGTGGACAGGGTGACCTATAAAATTCACAACACTTCATTAATATAATAATAATAATAATAATAATAATAATAATAATAATAATAATAATAATAATAATAATAATAATAATAATAATAATAATAATAATAAAAGTTTTAAAGTTGACCTAATATTTTTATAAAACTTACTTGAAAATAGGAATTTCGGGGAGGGGGTTCCGCACCTTCAAGACGCACCTCTGCAACTATCAAAATTTAAAACGAAAGCGTTCCACTACAGTTTTATGCAGAAAGTACTCTATTGTATGTTTTAAGGAAAATAACTGTAATAAACATAACTGAATATCATTGAACAGTAAGGCATAAAATAAGCTAACTTGTAGCATTTGCAGATGTAATTATAAAAGCTTTGCTACAAAAATACCTACACAAACCATAATTCAATGAGCTCTGTAATACAAAGTAACAAAATAACGTATAAGAGTCAGTCTATAGAGCAATTGTTACTTAAAGGTGGACATACACTATTTCGAGAAAAGAGATAAAACGAGAAAGGTTTACGATACTTTTTATGTTATATTTCTTCGCTTCAAAACGTCTTTTGTATTTGTTTTATGGTAATATAAGTCAATAATCTTCGGCATAGTTTATATTAGTAACTTGAGTTGTTCTTAAACCTTTGGTTCACAAGTTTGTTTCTTCTCCTCACGAAACTACAGACATGACAGATTTAATTCTCATACTCTGTATTTGTTTCAAAGCAGTCGCCATTACCTGATCAATGACTTGTGTCCGCCACGATACAATATACCGCTGTCCGGATATCTTATTTTTCTCAGTGTATCTTCACTTCCGTAAGAATTCCTGATGAAATCAGTTGACGCGGTTCCCGCGGGGTTTCAGAAGCTGGTGGCGATTGGTGATGCCTATATCAAATTTTAAATAAAACTCTATGGTATACATTTTCTTTCTATATTCATTTCTTGTAAAAAAAAATGTATAATTAAGAAATATATATTAACTTTAAAATAGAAAGTTACATAAAAATTATTTTGGAACTATATTTTTTTTAAAAAAAATTAATTTTATCTTTTATGATCAGCAATTATCAAGAATTTCGCAATTCCACAAATAGTTCAGATTATTAGTAGTAATCGAAGAAATATTTGTAAGTAAATTAAATCGTACTGGAAACAACAGTTCAAGACAAATTGTACACATTTAACCCGAGGCTTCTACAAATTACAAACTTAGCAATGAATTTAAAAATAATAAATCATCTGTAAATAGTACAATACAATAAAAGGAACCTAGATACTGACTATATGTACAAACCCACACAGGATGCATACATACATGTGTGATATACTTGTATGTATGTATGTATATAACAAAAAATCTGCTGGACAGGACAGGATGCAATAAAAAGAAAGTCGCTATAGGAATGTGTTACGCAACTAAGATGTTTAAATTGTGTTGTTCTCTTAAATATTTTGATTACATCACATTAATAATAATTTGTAAAACATTAAGTTTCTTGTGAATGTGAGCTGGATTTGATGGAACAGATTAAAAGAAAAATTTAGGTAAAAAATGGAAATTTACGACGGTGCCTGTTATTAATAAGAAAAAAATAGTTTCTGGAGCATTAGGTAATCTCGTGGGGAAAAAATGTAGAGTTATGCACAATTAATGACCACTGTGGTATCATAAACCCAAGAAGGCCTATCAGGTGCCTCCGAAGTATCACAGCCTACTCTTTAATGCTATATCATTTACTCTGTGTATACTTATTTGGTGCTTTCTCTTCATTCCCTGCTTTATTGTTTTATTCGATTTTCATTTTGTTCTTAGTGTTTTCTTACTAGGAACTTTGATTTATCAAAACTTCTTTATACAGGGTGATTTTAAATTCAATACCTATTTTTGGATCAAAAGATCCAATCTATTAAAAAAAAAAATCTTGTACGTCTTACATCTGGAAAATTACATATAGTGTAGCCAAACCCAAACTATCACTTAATTCAGTATGATGTGCTTATTCCGTAAAAAATACGAAAACTCGATGTAGGGACCGTTCAAAACTTTTGTGGCCTCTGATCCAAAAATGCATCAAAGGATCCAATATATTTCAATAAAAATTTTTCTCGTACGCCTTATATCCAGAGAACTACTTATAGTGTAGCCAAACCCAAGCCGTCACTTAACTCATTACGATGTGTTTATTCCGTTAAAAAATCAGAAAACTCGATTTAGGGGCCGTTCAAAAATTTTGTGGCTCCTAATCCAAAAAAATGCAGTATATTTCAATAAAAAAATTTTCTTGTAGGCCTTATATCTAGAGAACTACATGTAGTGTAGCCAAACCCAAACTATCACTTAACTCAGTATGATGTGCTTATTCCATAAAATATACGAAAACTCAATTTAGGGCCCGTTCAAAAATTTTGTGGCCCCTCATCCAAAAACTAATTATTGGTCAAGATCGCAATATTTTGACGCATTGTTTTGGATCATTCCTAAAATTCTTGACCAAGATCGCAATCATTTGATTCTTTTTTTCTTTTTTTCTACTTCTTTCTTTGCATCAAGCTGGCGTATAATATTGTTTACTAATGTGAGGTTTACCATTTATGATTTCAGAAGTTGATTCAATAAAAACCGCAAAATGGCTAGTGTATACAGCGTAGAAGACAGAGCAAAGATTGCCGCCAGATATGAAGTTTGGAGGTTGGTGTTGCAAATGCAGAGATGGTGGAGGCAAGAGCTTCCACGCTTAACCCTAGGACAATAAATAAATAATAATAATAAAAAAAAACATGTCATAAGAAATTAATGACAACTGGTAGCTCCGCCCCACAATTCCAGTGAGAGCATGGTTTGATGGCAGATGGATTGTCCGCCGGGGACCCGCAGAATGGTCTGCACGCAGCCCCAATCTAACCTCATGCAACTTCTTTCTTTGGAGTTGGGCTAAGGAACAAGTGTACAAGTTAAAACGAAGGAATATTGACAGTCTTGAACAAAACATCCGTGAAGTGTTTGCAAATCTTTTAGTTGAGATGTTAAGAAGAACCGTGGATTCTGTTCCTCAAAGATTCCAGGAGTATATGGAAAATGTGGGTGCCTATGTTGAGATGTAACTTAATAACTAAATGTTAGGACCCCAATAATGTATTCGATGGAAATAAAACCGTGGTAGGTTGTTTACTTTTTGAAATAGGCCACCCTCTGTATTACTCTATTTGTCCGTGTGTCCATCCGGAAGACAGAAAATCTCAAGAATTAGTTGATAAATAACCATTAACTTTGGCCAGCGTGCAGAGGGTCGACAGTTAAGAATCGAGTTCGTTGGTTGCGGGAAATCCATTCAGTTGTTACCAAGATATCGACAATAAGAAATCGATTCCCCACTTAATTCTGAGGGACTAATTATGGACATCATCCTGGCTTTATAGAGTACCAGCATTAATCTTCAGAGATTTGCGGATTAGCATAATGTTCAGGATGCAAAATACTAATCTGTTTGTGAAATACAACGTTTTAAATAAAATTAAATTACTTTCTAGTCGAAAGATCTATTTTTTCTGTTTTCAAATATTTATTTATTTTAAAGCGTACTAATTTCCTTTGAAGTACAGGTTATATTTATTCCTAGGCTTGGTAAAATTTAGAGTAGTAAATACGTAGTTTGGTTTACCAAAAAACAAACCAAACTCTTTGACGTGGTGTACACTGCAACGATAACGTTTATGTATATTTAGACTTAGGGCAACAAGGATAAAAGGACCCGGTAGTCTAGTGGTTAGAGCGTTGGTTTCATGTAACCGTGGTCCCAGGTTCGATTCTCGGCCGGTGCTTTTCCAATTCTCGGCGTTCACCCAGCGTCGTGAGGCAAACTGGGAAGTCACGTGAATAAAAGACGTGACGGCTACTAGGTCTAGGAAGCTCCCGATACGCCGGCGACACGGCGCGCTGTCTACGCGTCCGTCGCTAGACAGGACGTAGTTCCACCAATCGCTAACAGATGGCGTGGGGTGGCTCAGGCCCAGAAATTTGAGCTGTTACGCCAAGTAGTTAGTCTTTTCTTTTTCTTTCTTTTCTTTTTTTTTAGCAACAAGGATAATAGTCCCTTACTTTATGATAACAAAGCTTGTGGACAGACTTGTTTGAACTTGTTTTATTTTATGTTGTTAAAGACATATTAAGTAAGGAAAACATAGTTGATTGAAGTGTATGTCTAATTTCTGCAAAATTAATAATAGGTATTAAGAAAATACAAAGTTTAAAAGAAACGAAAATAGTTTAACCCCTTACTGCATGCCGTGCCATATATGGCACATACCCTTTTTTCACTTTAGCTTTCTTCTGATTTATCAAAGGCATCAAATGACTGTTTTGTCTGCTGTGTGAGATATTTACGTTTATGAATAAGAGATTTGGTGCCATCTGGCATGTTCCTTGGGAGTTGTAAGTGTGTCATATATATGGCACTTACTTATTTCTCGTCGGAATTAAGTGAAAAATCTAAAATTCAAGTTTTAATTCATTTTTCAAGTTCCCATATGAGGATTTCCAATACTGATTGTTTTTTTTTTTCGCTAAAAGAAAAAATCATGAAAAAAGGGGTTAATTTATTGAAATAATTATCGTGGTAAGTTTTGGTGGATATTAAAGTAATTTTAAATGAACTAGGACTACAATATTTAATTATATATGTGTGTGTTACAACATTATGAACTGTTACTTTTTTTTTTTTTTTTTTACAAAGTCATTTCCAGTATTTCCTAGAAGGTCCAAAGATTTTTGTGAATCAGGGCCGTTTCGTCGATTTGCAGGTCCTGTGGCGAAACCAGGACTAATGATGAAGATCAGTGGGTGACTCTGACAAAAGAATTGAGACACCCTAATCTTTAAAAGATGTCGTAAGAAAGATGTCTCATCTTGAGAAGTGTATCTGTTTTTCTATTGGAAGACATTTTCCTTTATTGAATATAGAACACTCAGGGTCAGAATTAAACAATCGTCAAATTCATATCTACTCGATTTGAGAATTTAAATACCGAATTCCTCACCTCTAACTTTAGTGAATCCTCACATTTGGCAGTTTTGTAACACATAAAAAGTCGAAATTTTTAAGATAGAAATTGTCTGTGCTGAAATACGTGTATAGTTATTTTTAATGGGAAATTCATATGCCAAATTTTAATTTCCTAATGTGAGACATTTTATTCTTAAAAAAAAAAATATTTGAATGTTCCTCTAAATTCCCTTAGGATACATATTCAAAAAGATCATTTCATGGCGAAAGGTGTTTCATGTCCAAATTTTATATGACTAGCTATAGCAGTATATGACCTTTAAGTTGATGAGTGAGGCACTTTTATAGAATAGGATACATACGAAATGAAAAATCAAAACGCGGCAACACATTATAATAATTATGAACTCCCCAAATTTAGTAGTTAGTCAGGGGTTTAGCGAGCAGTTTTATCTAGGAGGGGCCCGTCGTTTTTGAGGGGGCAGCTACAATGTACACACTGCATCTTAAAAATTGCGACAGCTAACGCCGTGCAGCTAGGCCACCCAATATACACCTTCTTATCCCAGAATCGTGTCTGGTAAAGAGACCCCCTCTCTCTCTCCCATATTAAACTCAGCTAACAACATGAGCGCAATTCTAATTTCCAACTACACATGTATTAGTATTGATAAAATGAAATAACAAGACCGACACGAAACCAGATTCATAAGTTGGGAGAAACTGAAATACACATAATGAAAAATTGAAACCAATGGATGTCTATTACACAGAGGTTCATAAATGAGGCAAAGAGAGAGAGAGAGAGAGAAGGGTAGAGAAGAAGAAAAAGAAGAGCGAGAACAGATAAAGATGTGGATTTAAACACAGTAAGGAAAGAACCTAACACTATAAAGTTCCATTTCCAGAAATCCAACAATAATATAGAAATAACATTACTTTTTATATATTTTATCAGGACTATTCGAATATATAGAGGATGCTTGAAACATTCATTAAGTCACTTTCAAAAAGGATAACATACTCAATTTCCAGTAGAACTGTAGATCTCCGAGATACATCTAGGATAATCTCAAAAGTTTAACACTCATCCTTTGTTTCCGCGTTGTTCGGTTGCAAATTCGGTAGTATTCGTTGGACGTACTGATTTAAAATACATTCCAATAAAGCCATTAGGTAGCGTAGGTTGTATCCTCCATTCCAGATTACTGATCGAACTGAAGAAAAAGAAAGAAAGGAAGAAAAATTGAATGAGTTCTATTTTACTGCTAAATTTCTATCAGAAATACCCCATATTAAACATCCAAGCTGTATAATAATGAAAAGTTACAAATGTTGAAAAGGAAAATTGGATGTTCCTTATAGATGTAGCAGACCTTGCATGTTTCAAATTTCAATGTGAATAAAACACATTGAATTATAGGATGGAAACAAATTTTGTGTCGAACTAGTATAAATAAAATTTTGTTTTCAAATAACCAAAGAGGGAGGCCATTTTCTGGTCTTTTCCGAAAATTTATCTGTTCCGAACATCCAGTATCGATTTCATCTATTGTGGATATAACGTTGTAATCTGCACAGATAGAATGAACACGCTAGAGCTCAAACGGATCATCGCGTCAGTCGGATGATGTTGGTTAGCCTTTGGACCAACACTGGGTTGAGAATTCAAACCCGTAGTGACCCGGTAATTCTACTGAGACTCGGTAACCCAGAGGATAAAACGAGATCTTACTTATTCCCTTGCGTTTAAACAGTATTTCTTTCAGAGATGACAAGGACTGTAGATGTTTTCCCTAGAGCACGATAAACACGACGACGAAGTTCCCAGTTAATTACATTTTCCAGACAAGGTCCATCGGGCTTTTGATACGTTTTAACTTTGGAACACGCACACGCACCTGAAGCGCGTGAGAGAAGGGGGAGACGTGAAAGATGCAAAGATTGAAACGACAAAAAAAGAGAGAGAAGGACGAATATAAATGTGAAACATAATTACCATTACAGTGTACGATGAAGAACGCACACACTGTTTACTCGAATTCTTGCCAGTGATGCTTTGTCAGCTCTCCAGCAGAAGATGAATCTCTGTTTGCAGCCATTATTTTATGCGAAAAAATGATACGATGTGAGGGGGAATCGAACCGAGATTTTTCATTTGGAAGTCTAGTACTTTACCACTACGCCACTGATTGCTGTATCCGAACTTTGTTTTAATTTTGTTTATTGTGGTGTTTCTTTCTGAGAACGATAACACGAAAAGTGTATACTGGAGATCAACGAAGTGTTTCGAATGTCCTGATAATTACCTTGCACTTTCCCAAAAAACATTTGTAAACCGTCTCAATCATGATACACTTGTTTGCTTCTACATTCTTAAGTATTGCTCATCTAGTATGACAAGTCGATTCTTCACAATCCCTTTGTAAAAAAAGAACTACTTTAGCGTAGACAGGATTTGAACCTATGTTTAATAGCTGTTCTACTTGTAAGTCCAGTACGTTACCCCTACTCTATCATGCTACTTAAAATTACAACTCAGATGTTACTTACCCTACTTACGTACAAGCCATATATTACTTACAAGCTGGCCCTGATCTTTGGAACGAACCGGCTTCTTCCTGTAAGATTATTTACACCAAAGTGCACAACGAAAGCATCTATTCCACAACCTAGACAGAAATTAGTGCCCAATAATAAAAGAAATAACACACAATCCAGGAAAAATTACACAAATAAAAAAAATATTATGCAGTAATTTCGCCGCGCAAGTTCAAAAGTAATCGAATAATAATAATAAATGTTAACATTCACAGTATCGTTGTCTATTATTATTATTATTATTATTATTAACCGACATCATCCTACTGACGCGATGATCCGTTTGAGCTCTAGCGTGTTCATTCTATCTGTGCAGAGGGGGGCGCGGTGGCTCAGTGGTAGAGCGCTCACCTCTGGTGCTTGGGGTCCCGGGTTCGATCCCAGCCTCCGCCAAGTGAACTTTGTGGTGGACAAACACCGTGCTCGTGGGTTTTCTCGGGGTTCTCCCGTTTCCTCCCACTTTCTTCATTCCACCATTTCACTCATCTCTCATAATCACCGTCTCCTTTAGCCTAACCGGCATAACCGTGGGACGTAAAACTTAAAGATTTCATTTCATTTTCTATCTGTGCAGATTACAACGTTATATCCACAATAGATGAAATCGATACTGGATGGTCGAAACAGATAAATTTTCGGAAAAGACCAGAAAATGGCCTCCCTCTTTGGTTATTTGAAAACAAAATTTTATTTATACTAGTTCGACTCAAAATTTGTTTCCATCCTATAATTCAATGTGTTTTATTCACGTTGAAATTTGAAACATGGAAGGTCTGCTACATCTATAAGAACATCCAATTTTCCTTTCAACATTTGTAACTTTTCATTATTATACAGTTTAGACGTTTAATATTGGGTATTTCTGAGAGAAATTTAGCAGTAAAATAGAACTCATTCAATTTTTCTTCCTTTCTTTCTTTTTCTTCAGTTTGCATTAGTAGTCTGGAATAGAGGATACGACCTACGCTACCTAATGGGTTTATTGGAATGTATTTTAAATCAGTACGTCCAAAGTACACTACCGAATTTGCAACTGAACCACGCGGAAACAAAGCATGTGTGTTAAACTTTTGAGATTATCCTAGATGTGTCTCGGAGATCTACAGTTCTACTGGAAATTGAGTATGTTATCCTTTTTGAAAGTGACTTAATGAATGTTTGGAGCATCCTCTATATATTCGAATAGTCCTGATAAAATATATAAAAACTCATGTTATTTCTATATTACTGTTGGATTTCTGAAAATGGAACTTTATAGTGTTAGGTTCTTCTCTTACTACTTTTAAATTCCACATTTTTATCTGTTCTCGCTTTTCTTTTCTTCTTTTCTCCCCTTCTCTCTCTTTCTCTTTCTCTCTCTTGCCTAATTTCTGAACCTCTGTGTAATAGACATCCATTGGTTTCAATTTTTCATTATATGTGTTTCAGTTTCCCCCAACTTATGAATCTTGTTTCGTCCCGGTTTTGTTATTTCATTTTATCGATACCAATATATGTGTAGTTGGAAATTAGAATTGCGCTCATATTGTTAGCATATTTTAATGTGTGAGAGAAGAAAGGAGGAGAAAGAAAGGGGGTTTCTAAACCAGACACGATTCTGGGATAAGAAGATGTATATTGGGTGGCCTAGCTGCCTGGCGTTAGCTGTCTCAATTTTTAAGATGCAGTGTGTACAAAGCAAAAAAAAAAAAAAAAAAAAAAAGTGTTACAGGTAGTGATTTTGAGGTCTGAAACCGGGAAATTTGAGTTTCTGTCCTGAAAACTAGAAACCCTGTTTTTCAAGCTTTTTCTTAATTTTTCCACATAAATATTATGTACCAGGTAGTTTTTATTAGGCTTAAGCAAGAACTGCTGCCCCGGACCAAATGTTATACCTTTGTGTATATCTATTTCAATTTAAGCCCTTGAACACAGAACCTATCAATGTAAGACTGTTTTTCTTTGAAATTTCATTTAATTTCTTTAAGATGTCTCCATATTTTTATTTATTATTCGTGACTTTTAAGAAAAACACCATAATTACTTTATTATCAGCTATATCTCACTTCCTGTTTTACATCAAGTAGAAAAAAAAGAATGAAATCCAACCTGAAAAACTGAACAAAAACGTTGTTTCTCATCAATTTTCCATCTGATAAAAAATATATTTTTTAAGAAAACACTAGTTACGAATCAGTTTAGTAAAATCGTTTTATGGCTGTATTTATAGTACCTTGGTAAGGATCGCTAAATAGTTTACCGTATTATTAATTATATGTAAATTTTGTTATTTTGAAATTACTGAAGCGAGGTAATCTTATGATGGTATTTTAAAAGCAGGTCATTTGGAGGGCCTGGCTCTGATGGGCCCTACATAGCTACACTCCTGTAGTTAGTACAATACTGATCAGTGACATAGGCAGAAACATATCATGGAGGGTACTATCACTTGTCATAAGGAAGAAGTGCGCTCTCACACACATACGCATACGCCAAGTATTATGTGGCGCAACCGGCTGAAACGTGACATATGGTTGGTCAAAGTACTTCATGGGGGTCTTGTGACACAAAGTTTAGAATTTTCTTTCAGTACAAAGAGGTTAGGCTAATTGCAGGAGAAACAGATAAGAAAGAAGTTACATTCTTTTTAGTTATCTTTAGTTATTCAGTATTGAAATACTGATGAAAGAGTGCGTCCAGTTTTAGCCCCAACTTCGTCTCCCCCATGAATTTTCCCGAACGTGATTGCAATCGATAGCTTCCAGTGCGTAGAACACGACTGTGAAGGAACCAGAGTGGTCAAATGCACCGTTCCTGAGATATCGCGTTACAAAAGTATGGGATGCCACGAGATGGGGCCAGCATCGAGGTTGAGATCGATGTGGCATTTTAGTTTATGAAATTCAATCAGAAACATCCTCATCATCGGAAGCATTTTCAATGCGAAGAGAAACGTTGGACTATCGATGACCGGGCACAACAAACTCATAGTTGTGGCCGTAAGAGAAGTACCAAATAATGGTGGCCATGTGTGAACAACATCCTAATGTAGCTTACGTGTAGGGATGCGCACGAGTCGAGACATGTCTCGAATCTCGACTCGACTCGACTCGAATTCGAGTCGAGATTCGAGTCGAGACACACGTTGTAAAATTCGAGACGAGTCGAGACAAACGTGTTTCTCGACTCGAATTTTCGAGTCGAGACACGAGTCGAGTCGAGACAGTTCATAAAAATCTCGACTCGACTCGAATGTCTCGAAAATTTTTCTAAAACTTTTAATATTATTATGAAGAAATTATTCATTCAGGAACAGCCTTGAAACCAATTTCAGCATTTATTACTTTAGAAAGGTACAGAACGTATAAATTTAATAGTTAATCTTCCGAGATCAAGATTTAATTTTCAGCTCAAGTCAGTTAATTAAAACTAGTAATTAAAGCCGTGATATTTGATTGTACTTCAAATATAATAATAATAATAATAATAATAATAATAATAATAATAATAATAATAATAATAATAATAATAATAATAATAATAATAATAATAATAATTGATTATCTAGTTTGTATAAAACTATTATCCGTAGCCTATATCTAGTCTGTATAAGAACATTGCAATAAAGTGAACATCATAAATTCTCTGAATGAGCAATTGGCAGTCTATAGTAATTTAGCATAGTTATAACTATTGTGTTTTTATTTCCATGAACGCCATAGGGCTACATAACTTCTGAACAGGGCCGGATTTAGGGGGGTGCAAAGGTGCACGCTATCCCCCTTTGTTGTAAATATACCTATCTAAAATGAGAAGCTAGCAGTGAAAATACCGCGACACTGGTGTGTCGTGAATGGGCCACTGGTGTACCGCGAGGATATCAAAACAAAATTATTAATTCTATAGCAATCAAATTGCAAAACGTAGGGGAAAATGTATATTTGTATTGCACATTACTATGAACCTCTACTATGAATCTACAATTTTGTTTCATGCCGTGTTACTTTTCTGTACATTTCTAATGTTGAAAAAAGTATTTGTTATTGTTATGACCATTATTGCTTCTTTATCGTTACAGACTATTTCGTAACTTGAAAATTTAAAATATCATTCAATCCTTTCGATAAATTATTCACATTTGTGTTTTAAAAGTAAAATAGATTTATTTGTTCGTTATTTAATGATCTTCATTCTTAGTAAAAGGTTGGATACAGTTTTCGAAAGAGTATGCGTATTTTTAATAACCTGAGTCCAACATTTCATTGCAGTTATTTTCTCCTTTTAAATTAGAATGAAAAATAAGCATAGTGATTTACCACGAGGAAAACCCAGTGATCGAGCTTTCTTCTCTGTGCGAAAGTGTTCCGCGAGAATCCATGTTACAGCCGTAGTGTGCTGCAAGTTGAAAAAGGTTGGGAAACGCTGGTTTAGAGGGAAGAATAATTGGTACACTCCCTCCTCCCTGCTCTCTCTCTGCCTAGTATATTTTCTTTATTTTATTGTCTCCGAAACACCATTCCAGACAAATGCTTTTCGGTAGAAAAGCTAGAAACAAACCATCCCGCTCTTGGACAAAGTGGGCAACATGCGGTAGTCAGGTCAATGAACCTGCTTTGGAAATTTTCGTGCAATTTAGGTTACTGAGAGGGTGTAGTTTCTTCAACTATGCCGCCTTCTACTATGGCTCGTGCCATAAATGTCATCGTCTGATCGTATGGGAAACACCGCTAGTTGTCCTTGCCTGACATCTGTTTCATACGTATTTATATTAGCCAGTGACAGCGATAAAGAGTGCGCCGCATACCCTGGGGTGCGGGGGAGCATACTTGAGGGAGCCTCTACAAGGTACGCTCAGCAAGGCACCTTTTACTTGTCATTTATAATTTTAATGCATTTTCAAAGCGTTTCTACACAGCTTATAATTAATTCTAACAGTTTCACAGAATTTAACCAGTTGAGAATGCTCCATGAGCATTGCCAGAACGAACTTAAAAAGAATGGAGATATGGAGCGGGAAGGAAAACTGTCATTGTTCCTACCTCGCAAAAAATAGTAATTAGTAAAATATTATCTCTCTATGACTTACAGTTCTCGAGATATGGCTGCTTAAATATCTAGAAATTTGAACTTTTTGGCCAGTATTTGGAGAACGGTGGCCAGTTGGCCAGTAGACAGTTAATCAGTGGACACTGGTTATTATTTGGTATTAAAATGTTCACCAGCCTTTTAGGTATTGATTAACACCAATATGATCTCTCTACAACTTACGGCTCCCAAGCTATTGCTCCTTAAATATCTAGAAATTGGCCATTTTTGGCCAACATCACGGGAACGGTAAGTCATAGAGAGATGATATTGGTGTTAGTCAATACCTAAGAGGATGGTATGCATTTTAGTACCCATATTAATTGGTGACCACTATACAACTGGCCATTGGCCAAACTAGTGGCCAATTGGCCAGTGTTAATCGGTTACTATTTGGTACCAAAATGTTCACCATCCTCTTAGGTAATGAACAACATCAATGTGATCTCTCTGTGACTTATGGTTCCCGAGATATGGCTCCTTAAATCTCTGGAAGTCGGCTATTTTTTGGCCAATATCTTGGGAACGGTAAGAGTGACGCGAAAAGTTTAATAACTTTTTCTGATAGTTTTTGAAGCTCTATCAAATACACGGTTCAAAATTGAAAAATCGCAAATAACAGACAGACGGACAGACAGACACACAGACATAAAAAATTCAGTATCGAACTTTTTAAGTTCGTTAATAATGAAGTAATAATTAAAATCAAATAATGAGGAATGACTGTGAACATGAATGTCAGGTTCCTCTTTGCGATTTTCCAAAGATTTTATTTTCCAGTGTAACATTTGAATATTATTATGTTAGTCTATAATGCCATATTTTCGATATCGTGTATCTTAGACTAGAATTACAGTGTATTACAATAAATTATCGTATTTACCAGAAATATCTTCCAAGAAAATAATTCGAGATATAACAACTTGTTATTTGAAGAAGACAGTTGCTTACTGACAAGGGAGTGGCTCCACTGAGATCCGAACGAGACAATTGTGTTCGCATAGGTTATGTTATAACTAGACGAATCCCGAAGTTATATATGTCACCGGGCGGGATATCGTGAGTTACAACATATTCAACGAACTTAAAAAGTTCGTTACTGAATTCTCTATGTCTGTGTGTCTATCTGTCCGTCTGTCTGTTATTTGCAATTTTTTCAATTTTGTACACTGCATTAGATAGAGCATCAAAAACTATCAGACAAAATGATTAAATTTTTCGCGTCAATCTAACCGTTCGCAAGATAGTGGCATAGTGGCCAAAAAATGACCGATTTACAGAAATTTAAGTAGCCATATATCGGGAACCGTAAGTCATAGAGAGATCATATTGGTGTTGATCAATATCTAAAAGGATGGTAAACATTTTGGTACCAAATAGGAACCGGTAGTCACTGTCCAACTGGCCAGTAGTTTGACCAATGGCCAGTTGGCCAGTGGCCACCAATTAATATCAGGACAAAAATGTTTAACATTCTATTAGGGATTGATTACCACCAATATCATATCTCTATGGCTTACCGTTCCCGTGATATTGGCCAAAAACATGGCCAATTTCTAGATATTTAAAAAGCCATAGCTAGGAAATTACCTGCTAGAATATTTTGAACCGAGTCATTTGTTCGGAAACGATTGGGTAAATGGAAAACTCGGTGAACATGTATCCCATCATTTTCAAGGCCACACTTTTTTGGGGTAAAAACTTTTTACTAAAAAGTTTGCCCCAGGGTTCCCCGCAGGGCCCCAGACGGGATCCAACTAAAAATTTTCAAATGGCAAGGGGGGTTAAGTAGCACATCGTTTGAAATCTGTTGTAAAATGAAGGAAAATGGAGCAAGTCTCGACTCTCTACGACAACCCTATGCAAAATGGCGGCGGGTCAAAATGAAAACAAAAACTTAATTGAAAAGTCCACGCCACCCGTATAAATCGAAAATGGTGAGACAAATGTAAAAACAAGAAAGGACGTGTGGCATTACGAAATCGAGCTAAAGAGAATTTCACAGTAAATATCAAACTCAAGCTCGAATTAGTGAGAAACTTGACTAGTGTGATCCTCATTGAGATTAGCGAACGCGAGCTCCATTGAGGATAGAGAGCATGAGCCCGAGTGAGTCACGGTTGCAAAATTACCAATTTTACTTCTTTCTTTCTTTCTTTCTTTTCTTTTTTTTCCTACTCCAATGCGTAAGGTTTATGAACAGCAGAAGTGCTTGCTAGAAAGACCTTAATTAGCATTGCTTGAATTATCCATAGACTAGGAACTGCTTAGATATCTAATGCAACTTACGTTCACATTTTAACAATTCAGGTTGTAATTAAAACCTTGAATATTGAGCAGATGAGCACGCAAAATGTTTTGTTGGGGTGTATTTCTAATACGCAATTAATTCTTCATAAACAAATACAACTCTATAGTATCTGAAGCGGCTTGAGTTGGATTGAATGAAAACGTGATCATGTATTCGAACTGCGCAATGTATTGTTAATTATCATGAACTGGAACAATTAGAAAAAAAAAATGGAAGCGCGACTGATGAGCACCAAACATCAAAATTTCAAAAGGCATGGTCAAAGCTCACACCTCAAAGACCAGAAAAAAAAAAGATTGCCCCATCAACTAACCGTTGTCTTGTCCAAGTCAGTTGCTTCTTTTCATTGTGAAATTTCCTGCAAGTTAATCAGAATGTTGAAAATTTCCTACATTTTAAATTTATTTAGTATGTACTGATCAGTCAGAACATTATGACTATCAACCTACTATCGATATAATTTCCGTCCAGGGGATATCTGTGTCACCTGCCGACGAATGCCTGCTAGTCATTCACGCGTACGGTGCATGTAGTATCAGTGAGAGTGCTGGCCGTGTGTAGAATGGGGAAGGCGCGCGATTTGAGTTTGACCGAGGGCAGGTTGTAATGGCCCGCAGACTCGGCAGGAGAATTTCGGAAACTGCAGGACTTGTCGGATGTTCGAGGAGTGCTGTGGTGAGTGTCTTCAACAAGTCGCGAAACCAAGGGAAAACGACGTCCAAACGTCGAGGGGTTGGGCGCTCCCACCTCATTACAGATGTCGGACGTCATAGGCTGGGCAGACTGGTAAAACAAGACAGGCAGCGAACTGTGGCAGAGCTAACATCATACTTTATTACTGGGCAAAGTACAAGTGCGTTTGAACACACAGTGCACCGAACACCCCTAACGATGGGTCTCCGAAGCCCATGTCCCATCTGTGTGCGAATGTTAACACCACGACATCGGCAACTACGACTGAAATGAACACATGACCATCGTCAATAAACCTTGGCACAGTGGCAGAGCGTTGCATTGTCTGATGAATCCCGATACCTTCTTCATCATGACGATGGGAGGGTGCGAATCCGTCGTGTTTCAAGAGAACAGTTCTTTGACACCTGTACTGCGGGACGGAGACAAGCTGGCGGTGGCTTAATTATGCTCCGGAAAACATTCACGTGAGCATCCATGTGTCTAGTGAAGCTCGAGCAAGGCACCATGACGGCCAAGGCGTATCACACACTGCTTGCAGACGACGACCATGTTTCCCAACGGGAGTGGCATTTTTCGAAAAGATAATGCACCATATCACAAGGCCAGGATTGTGATGGAGTGGTTCGAGGAACACAGAGGCAAGTTCCAAGTGATGTGCTGGCCGCCCAACTCGCCTGATCTGACCTAATCGAACACAAATGGGATGTGATTGAACATGACTTCAGAGCGCATCGCCCCTCCCCGGAATTTACGGGAATTAGATGACCTGTGTGCAAGAGCGCCGATCCTGGGGGGCTCCCCCAAAGCTCATGCGAGCCCCCGCATTGTATTTATGAATATACAGTATTTGGCATAATTTGAATACAATTTGAATTAAAATCCTCATATATATGCCTTCTGCATCTGAATGCCCCCCCACATTTACAGACAAATCGGCGCCCTTGCCTATGTGTACCAATCAACTCTCTCCAGTGACCTTTCAAGGATCATTGCGTCCATGCCAAAACGCGTCGCCATTGTTATCCGTGCCAAAGTTGGACACACTGACAATAAGGTAGGTAGTCATAATATTCTGGCTGATGTGTGCGTATATTTTAACTCGTATATTTTGTCTCGACTCGAATTTCGAGACGTCTCGACTCGAATTCGAGTCGAGTCGAGACAGAGACTGTCGAGTCGAGACACGAGTCGAGACAGAAACATATTTTCGAGTCGAGACACGAGTCGAGACAACATTTTCTCGAGACGAGTCGAGACAGGCTTAAATCTCGACTCGACTCGACTCGAATGCATCCCTACTTACGTGCTCTAGACTCGCAACAACGAGCTTGATCAACGAGTTTAATATGATACGGAGTTATATCTGTGACCAATATAACGTGATAGCATCACACTTTATACAAATACCCTCAAGGCGTTAAGAGGCGATCTCGCAGCTGCACCTCCATACTAGCGCCATCTCCTGGCATTCCCCATTTTGGAACGCGATATCACAGGAACGGTGCATCTGACCACTCTGGTTCCTTCAGAGTCGTGTTCTATGCATCGACGCTATCGCTTGCACTCAAGTTTGAGCAAACTCATGGAGAGATAAAATTGGGGCTAAAGGCTAATGCTTTGTTAGCCGCACTCTTTGCTAAGAAAACTTTCTTGGGCTAAGATCATGAAAAGCTATGGCCAATCAAATGGCTCAGATTGAACTGAGCGCTGAGTGGTTCCCAGGCGCTATTAATTCTGGCTTTCTGGACCGGAATTCAACACCTTTTAATTCAGGTAGTTCCTCAATTGCCTCATAATGCTAGATCAATACCAGAAAATTTTAGTGTTCCCACTGAGAATAGAACCAGGGATCATGCACACCGAGGTCGCCCACGCTAACAATTCAGCTAAACAGGAGCTAAATAATAATAATGATAATAAAGTTAAAATATCCACTTTTTTGTAATTCTCCCTATTTGCTCCCGTAGATGGTAAATTTTGATGCAAAAGATGAAGAATACAGTAGAACTAATCTGCTGAAATCTTTAGTAGGGCGAGATTTCTTCAAACATGTCTGTGTAATGCTTGTTTTTGTGTCAAATGTTATCTATAAAAGATTCGTTAACATCGCGGCCATAAATGGAACATATTACTACATGAAAGCAGAATTCATTTTTGTATCACTGTACTAAAGAGGAGATGGCTTAAACAGAATCAAAGTCCTGCTTAAGCCTTTGATACTAATTAATCATTTACTTTGTTGCTCTCATTTATATAACTCCATGCACATTGTTGCTATTTTATTAGCCTACTGTACTATTGCATAACAGTATTTGAGAGTGACCTTATTTTTTCTTCGAATTTTCTGCATTTTTACAATATTTTTTTCATATGTAAAGGTGAAGTCAAACAAATGCAATTCCTAAAACAATTTTTCTTATCTTATGAAAAGTTTATTTGAAGGGTAAGGGGAAAAAAGAAGGAATGTCACAAAATTACATTTTTGAGAAAACGGCATTTTAATATTGGAAATTACGTACAAAGAATAGGGTTATTAAATCTTTCGTCCCTTTTTACATGGATATTTCTACATCTACACGTGCATGGCACATACAATCAAATAGTACCAAGAGTCCCCAACAGATAGGACAAAGCACCCGGTAAAGCACATACATGGACATTCCTTGTTTTTTCCCCTTACCCTTCATTTGCAAAACTTGTGATTCCTGTGATTGTAATTTTCCACAGTGTCAAAACACATGTTTCAACTGGAAATAATAATAATAATAATAATAATAATAATGTGTTCTTCCCAAGTGAGCTTTGTGTTAGGCGAACACAAATGGTCGGGGTTCTCCCGTTTCCACCCACTTTCTTCATTCCAACATTCCCTTTATTTCTCATCATCACCGTCTCCTTTACTCTAGCCGGCATAACCGTGGGACGTAAACCTTAAAGATTTCATTTTGCCTAACTGTTTGCGAGCCACAGGTTATCAACTATTTTGGACACCTCCTTACAGAAAAGTATTGCTGTTGTGGGAAGATACAGGGTTTGTCCGGAAAGTAATAGGACTGAGTCGATTTAAAAAAAAAAATTATTGAGCCAATCGTTACTATTCTTTAAAAATTTTCAAAATAGGCTCCTTCTGCGTCGATGCAGCGCTGCCAGCGCCATTTCCGAGCATTGAAGGCGTCACGGAAGTCATTCTCCGGAATAGCCTTGAGAGCCGTGGTGCAAGCTGCTTGGATCCCCTCTGTCGTCTCAAAATGCTTGCCTTTCATCGGGCGTTTCAGGCGAGGAAACAAAAAGAAGTCCGGGGGCCACATCTGGGCTGTAGGGCGGCTGCGGAAGCGTTGGGCTGCCGGCCTTGGTCAGGTAGCTGTTCACAAGAAAGGCGGTGTGAGTCGGGGCGTTGTCGTGGTGCAGCTTCCAGTCGGCTCCGATGTCTGGTCGGACCTGATTGACCCTTTGTTTGAGTCTCTTGAGCACTTTCACGTAAAACTTGGCGTTGACGATTTGTCCAGGAGGAACAAATTCATGGTGGACGATGCCTTTGATGTCAAAAAAGACAATGAGCATCGTTTTCACTTTGGATTTGCTCATTCTTCCCTTTTTTGGGCGAGGAGACGCCGGCGTGTGCCACTCGGAAGATTGCCTCTTTGTCTCGGGATCATACTCAAAGATCCATGATTCGTCACCTGTGATTACGTTATTCAAAAATTGGGGGTCACTTTCACACATGTTCAAATTTTCTTGGCACAATTCCACTCGCCGCAATTTCTGGTCGTCAGTGAGCACTTTTGGGGCAATCTTCGCGGACACCTTGCGCATGTTCAAATGCTCCGTCACAATTTCATGAACCACAGTTTTTGGTAAATTTAACATCTGGGCAATTAAACGAATACTTAGTCGACGGTCTGAGTTCAAAACTTCGCGCACACGAGTCACATTGTCGGTGTTTGTCGAAGTCGAAGGTCTTCCAGCACGGTCTTCATCGGCGACCTCTTCCCGGCCCTCCGAAAAGGCCTTGTGCCACCGAAACACACCACTTCTTGCTAAAGCATCATCTGGGTAAGCCTGCTTGATCATATCAAACGTCTCTGTCGCAGATTTACCGAGTTTAACACAGAATTTAATCGCGTACCTCTGCTCTAACGAACGCTACATTTTCGGCTTGCACCACTCACAGAAACACGTCGCGCGAAAAAGCCTGTCCTGACTCTCCGTGTGCTCGGAGACAACTGACCAGCCGCTCGTTCGTTAGCTAGGAACGCCCTCTACCGGATCCAGTCGGTGCGTGCACGCTTCGAAGTACACTCATGGCGGAATAAAATCAATCCTATTACTTCCCGGACAAACCCTGTACTTTAGCGCGTTGGAAAGATAGGGAAGTGGCTTTTCGAATGGTGTATAGTATGATACTCTAATACAGATGATAGGGAATTTTTCAAAATTGTCTCGAAAAAATTTCCTTTATTTGAATAATTTGTGGGAATTGGATGGCAACACTATCAGCAAGGCAGACAAAAAAAAAAAAAAAAAAACCAGCGTAACCCATTGTATGCCAAACATCGATGAAAAGTTTCAAGTCGTTAGCTTTCATTGTGAATGAGAAAAAATATTAACATTGATGAATAATAATAAAAGAAATCGTTCAAAATCATTTACAATCTGTAGCTTGCAAACCGTTGAAAATTGGACCGACGTTCATAGGAACATTTTTACTTATAATCACCATGCTATTATACCTAAAGTATTTCCACTTTCTCTTGAATTGCTCTGTATGTAGTCTATGCACAGTGAGTGATTTCAGGAGCAACAGGGATTTCAAAAAAATCGTAGATTTTTACGTTGGCGGCTCTAGTATCCCTCCTAATCGTCACAAGGGTATGAAAGATATCTCATTGTAAAGCTTATAGAGCACAGATTTCACTGAGCTAACTTTTGTGTCCATGTGCCAAATTCGTAAAAGGAGAAGAGGATTTTTTTTAATGAGAAATTTTTGTTTTCGGAAATTTGTGAGAGGCTGGCAACACTGTTATTTGTCGTACGCAGGAAAAAATATTTTCACGTGTACACCAGACACTGCGTACAATCATCTGAAAAATAAAGGGCGAAAGTTCAATACCAAGTAAGACACAAATCCCGAACGTGTTCCCTACGAGAATCAACCTGTACATATTTTTCGAAATATTTTGGTCCACCTTTGCGTTGGCAGCCCTAGCGACGCCCCTAATTGTCACAAAGATATATAAACCATATCTCGTTGGAAAGCTTATGGGACGCAGATTAAAATGAGGTATCTTTTGTGCCCTCCATGCGTACGACAAATAACAGTGTTGCCATAACCTCACAAACTTCGAAAAAGTGAATTTCCCCCGACTTTTTTTTACTTTCTTCTTCTTCTTCTTTTACGTAGAAGAAGTTTCGCCGTTAAGTAGACCATGAATTAATAATTAAGGATCACTTAATCATCTCTATAGTGCTGATATAATATTGATTCAACAGTGAGTTGAAAATACTTTGGTGTATACGCCTTGCGGGCGATGTTCAGTCAATTGTTGCACATATAGTAAGTATTACATACACATGATAAATGTTAAAAGATGTTATTGTCAATTTGTAAATCCACTAATAGAAGGACCAGGAAGAGCTTTCACTAACAATGAATCATGAATCGAAAAGATTTCCAAAATACCTCTATATGTAGAGCTTCTTTCACACACTTTGAAGAGAGTTTCTCTTAATATAAATAACAATGGATTACGGAAGGGTGTCCACCAATGCTCAATGGAGACATCTTTAAAAACATTTATTTCTAATCTGGTATTAACGCTCGTCGTATGTCATTAAAGAAATGCCTAAGCTATTGTCCAATTTGCTAAAATATACTGTATAAGTTGGATCCAATTTTGCTAACTCACTTTTTTCTTCCCTGCATTACATAAGTGTCGCTGGAATACCTTTTAAGATGTAGTTGTAGGTCGCACACAAAATATATACATTGTCACTGAGAAAAGAAATGTCTTCGAAATTATGGTTGATGATTCGTGGAAGGAAATATTGGCCTCTGTCTATTGTCAGTAAACCTTATATTCATTTTTCTTTCTTGTAAGAAAAGACGAGAGATTTTATTTGTGTATTATCATGTTACGTCATTCTTATATCACAATACGAGTAGCATCAATGCATTCGTAATGTGTCATCCATCACGACGGATTACCATGAAGTGATAACACATAACATATTATATAACATGAACCAATGGAAGCGCTAAAATTGTCAAATACTATCAACAACTTTTATCACTAAACATACTTATTATTATTATTATTATTATTATTATTATTATTATTATTATTATTATTAGCAGTAATAATATAATAATAATAATAATAATAATAATAATAATAATAATAATAATAATAATAATAGTAGCGGTAGTAGCAGTAGCATGTTAAATTAACAATATTAATCACAAACATTTTGCGATAATTGTATATTCTGAAGGTATTTAAATAAAACAATAGCATGTTTAATATGAGCTCTACAGGACAAGATTCAAATCTGTAACTCAAGCTATAAAGTAAGATTGATTCAAAGATGTAGGTCAAAAAATCTATATATCAAAATGCTAGAAAAGTATATATGTTTGTGGCCAGTCCTTTCGACAATGAATTCTCGAAAACCATAAGCTCTAGAAAGATGCCGTTTTCACTGATCGATTCCAAATTTTGTGTAGATTGTCCATTTCTAATTGAATATATTTTTAAAAATGACCCTTTATTTTTTATTACATTTTTAGGGGTACACTGGAAGTGTTGAAATTTTAAAAAGTAAAGCATCATATCCTACAACTTATACATTCCAACGTCACATAGTTGTATAAGGGAGTAGTGTATCTCTCAGCCGTTTGTTTCATGCCTAAATGATAATGAAAAACGAACAATAACTATTTCTCAGTCTAACAAGTAAGATGATTTTTTATTGTTTGGAGTGTGCCTAATGAACAAACATATCATTGGCATTATAATTAATTGTGTGTGTAATATATTTACTTATTACATACTGCATGCAAGAAGAAAGAAAACACTGATCATACATGAATCAGAAACTCCAACCGGAAGTAAGCTCAAATCTTGCAAACGGTGTGAGATAGTGAAAAAAATCTCCCCTCCATGGTACCGTTTGCCGATTTTATAAAGACGTCTTTCACTTGTGTCTGTAAAGGGACATGTACAGATGTGAGGAATGACAAGGAGATTCATGCTCATATGTGAATGATGCGCAGTGTAGATTCAGCTAGTATGCATTAATTTCTGAATTTGACAAAATTCCGTATTTTCTGAATCAATGTTCCCTAATTCTATAAATAAACCTTTATATTATTATTATTATTATTATTATTATTATTATTATTATTATTATTATTATTATTATTATTATTATTACAGAAATACTCTTTTATAATATCAAAGATATCGAGATTAATATCCATTTATAATAGACTTATCTCAGATTGTCAGTAACATTATTTGCTAAGAGTTAACAATGGCCTCTGTTTATCTACCTGATAACCTTTATTCGTAAATGGATAGTGATATGGTATTGAATATGTACGTGCTTCGTTGTTTATTATTAAAGATAAAGTTCGTATTAAATGTAAATAAATTTGTAATTACTAATATGAAATCCACAAGTATGTAAACCATAATATAATTTATTTTGACTAAGCAAGATTAACACAGTATATAAACTACAGACAGTTGTTATCATTTATCTATATGACAGTGCAATGTTTATCAAGCTTTTGTCGCAAACCTACATGAAGCATACTACCATTATCAGTACATAAGTATATTTATATTTGCGCAATGAGCGCAATAATTTTTGCAAGTTAGTTGGGCAAATTAGAAATGGAAATTACTGATTTTAACCTATAACATATAGCCGGGAACAACTAACTAACTAAACTAACCCAGAGGTTCAATGCCGCGTTCACAAAAACTCTCCACTGCTGACTTCTATCCTTAGCCAACTGGATCCAGTTTCTACTTTATATTCCTATTTTTGCAAGACCCATCTTGCTAAGTATTGTCCTCCCATCTGCGCCTAGGTCTTCTTAATGGTCGTTTTCCTATTAGTCTTCCAGTTAAGACTTTGAAAGCATTCCCACTTTCTTCCATTCTAGCTACATGACCTGCCCACCTAAGCCTCCTAGACTTGATTACCCTAATAATGTTTGGTAAACCGTATAAATTATGTAGTTCCTCGTTATGAAGTTTCCGCCATTCCTCATTCCCGTTCCTCTTGGGTCCGAATATTCGTCTCAAGATATTGTTCTCAAATACTTACAGTCTATGTTTTTCCCTCAGAGTAAACGACCATGTTTCGCAACCATACAGCCGGAAACAAATAGTTTTTTTAATAATGGACAAACACCATAGGGACGATGCTTACTTTCTCTTAATCTGATTTAAACGTCAAATAATGCAAGGTTGTTTTATATATGGGGCTCCGTGTGTTGGGGCTCCTTTATCAATTCACTGAACTACGCACTGTGGCATCATCAGCAACATTCGATAAAACTCTAATAGCGCCAAAGATCGAATACTGCTCTCCCATATGGGACATGGCCGCACCTACACATCTCTGTAAGACTTAATACTATTCTTAATTTCTTTATTGCAATAGTACGCTTTCGTGTTCCCGCACTTCGAATACTAGCTTCTGACATCCTAATATCCAGACTCTGGAAGTACGCAGAAATAACTCTGACCTGAAATTCTCTATAAGATAGTTGAGATCAGAAAGCTTTCTTGAAGAACTATCCTTACGTGTCCCTTCCAGCAACACCTGGAATGCCAAGCTATTCCATTGTGCCTGCCGTAGGTTGGCAATTATACAGAGGTCTCTCACAGAATACCGAACTATTATAATCATCTAGCAACTGATACAGACATTTTTTCGAGTTACCCGGTGTTTTCGAGTTACCCGGCCAGATTAATTAAATGCATGCTGGCCAAATAATATTCCTTTTGCATCCTTTCTTGACATTATTGGTGTTATTGTTGTTGACATAATTTTTTTTTTATTTTTTTCCTGTTTGTTAACATTTCCCTATGTAAAATGGCAAAATTATACTGTATCTGGGAATTTGATCAATAAATAAATAAATAAAGTTTATTCTATATGCCAGGGGTCTCCAAACTTTTTAAGTGCTTGCCTTTGGTACAGGGGATCTCTGGTTAGATCCCCGATCTAGTAAGTTTGTGATGGACAACATTTTCTCTTGGTAATCCCGTTTTTTCCCACTTTCTCATTCCACCAATTCTTCCATCATCATTCACTTGCCTTAATCATCGTCTCCTTTAGCCTAAAGGACATAACAGTAAAACGTTAAACTTGAAGACATTTCAGAACTTTTTAGGGTCATACTACTTCACTAAGTGCCAAGGGCCAAAACCTAGCTTGCACATAATACTAACATACTGTGGCGCCAGCGCTTGTGAAGAGCGGCGGCGGAATTAAGCAAAACGTCAATTACGCTAGGTTAGTCGAAGTAGACAGCGCCATCTTGTAGTGCGTAGCAGAACTAGAACAAGTTCTGGTAAAGTTCTGCTACGTGATCGCTTGTCTGGAAGATTCGTGTACTTTTGAGTGTTTTCGAATATGTTCTACGCACCGAGGATGCATGGTATAAATATGGGAGACAACCGAGAGTTGGACAGTTCCAGATGTTCAGTTCGGAGCGACAAGCGCAATCTGAAAAGCGAAATATGATGCTACAGGTGCGTTTTGTGACTATAGTTTCTTAGTGAAAATACAGGGTATTTAATTCTGAATAAAACCAGTGCATTATATTTATTCGGTACCTTGGCTTGTAACGGTATTAATTAGCGTTATTTAGATTTGAAGTTACGCGCCTTTTGTGTGAATTTGTATTAATATTGAAAAGAAACGAAAGACAGATAGTGCAAAACATTTAACCCTTTGACTACCAACGGGATACATGTGTCTCATGCGAATAATTCAAACGTCGTTGGGAATTTGTTCTTAGAAAATTCTTTAAAAAAATGCATGTTGCTCTCCCATCGGGTCAGATGTGACCAGGAGACTGTGTTTAGTTTCCAAAACTGTGTACAGATGTCAGGAATATCTCACATTAAATGAGTCGTACATATAAAAGAATGTTCACATTTAAAAAAAAATTGGTAGTCAAAAGGTTAAAGAACAATGGGGACCAAGGGCGCCCATCAGGAGGGAGCAAGGTGGGTCGCTCGTCCCCCAAGAGGAAATTGTACTTGGGAT